>NW_015166433.1:143769-152407 GCF_001447785.1 Gekko japonicus | reverse complement strand
AGGAAATAATGGAGCTGAAAATTTTCATGAATGCCAAAAATGGTCATGTACCAATAGAATACCAGTATTGGTATTCGGGTATATTCAGAAATCCCCCCCAAAAATTCACCTTTATTATGTTTTTCCCCCCTGTACACCCCTCTGATGATGATGATGATGATGATGATAGCATTTCTATACCACCCATAGCCAAAGCTCTCTAGGTGGTTTACAACAATGCAAAATAGCAACATACAGTAAATAGGAATTAATATAAAATATTTAAAAACTGTAGAAACATTAAAAAATAGCTAATAGCACCACATTGCTAATCATGTTGGGCCCCTGAATGTCTGAAAAGATTTTTGAAGACCTCAGTAAAAAAGGTCATCTTGACCTGTCATCAGGCGGGCCTCAGCTGGGAGGCTGTTATCATGCCCCAAAAACCCCTCCCCCTAGTTTCCACCCTCCAAGCCTCTTGAGGAGTTGCCACCTGTAAGAAGGCCCTGGAGGTTGAGCTCAGTGTCCGGGTAGATTGAGGCTGAGAGAGATGCTCTGACAGGTATTGTGGTCCCAAGCCATGTAGGGCTTTATAGTTCAAAACTATCACCTTAAATTGGGACTGGAAGCAAACAGGCAGCCAATGCAGGTGGGCCAGAATTGGTCTTATATGTTCATACCTTTGGGTCCCAGCTATTAGTTTGGTTGACGCATTCTGCACCAGCTGTAACTTTCAAACTGTCTTCAAGGGCAGTCCCACATAGAGTGCATTGCTGTAATCCAATCTGGAGATTACCAGAGCATAGATCACTGAAACCAAGGCTAGCCATGTCCAGATAGGGGCACAACTGGGCCACCAGCCAGAGCTATATAAAGCACTCCGAGCCACCAATGCCACCTGAGCCTGAAGCGACAAAGATGAATCCAGGAGCACCCCCAAATGACAAACCTGCTCCTTTATGGGGAGTGCAAACCCATCTAGAACAGGTTGAACACCCCCCCCCCAATCCAGTCAAAGGAATCACCTACCAACAGCATCTCCATCTCATCTGGATTGAACTTCAGTTTGTTAGCCCTGATCCAGTCCATTATTGTGGCCAGGCACCAGTTCAGTACATCCACAGCCTCAGCTGCTGAAGATGAAAAGGAAAAATAGAACTCCATGTTATCAGCGTACTGATGGCAATGCACACAAAAACCCTGTATGACTCCACTGAGCAGTTTCATGTAGATGATAAATAGCATGAGGAATAGAACTGATCCCTGCGGAACACCCTGCAGGAGAGTCCATGGGACTGAACAGTATTCCCTAAGCACCATCTTCTAGAGATGGCCCTCCAAGTAGGAATGGATTCCCACCTCATCCAGCTGCTCTGGAAGGATACTAGGGTTGATGGTATTGAAAGCCACCACGAGGTCCAGTAGTATCAACAGAGTCGCACTCCCTCTGTCTCACTCCTGACATAGGTCACGAATCAGGGCTCATTTTGTAGCAGGAACTCCTTTGCATATTAGGTGACACACCCCTAATGTAGCCAATCCTCCAAGAGCTTACAGAGCTCTTCTTACAGGGGCTACTATAAGCTCTTGGAGGACTGGCTACATTAGGGGTGTGTCACCTAATATACAAAGGAGTTCCTGCTACAAAAAGAGCCCTGCACGATACATGGTAACGAGCGCTGTTTCCATGCCAAAACCAGGCTTGAACCCTGATTGAAATGGATCAAGATTCATCCAAGAGTGACTGAAATTGGTTGGCTATTACCTTCTCTAGAACCATGCCAAGGAAAGGGATATTTGCATGCAGCCTGTAGTTATTCAAATTTTCCAGGTCACCACTACTTCTTTAAGGCCAGATAGGACCATTCTCTCTCTCACAAGGAGACATTAATAACCCCTCTGGCCCAGCCAGTTGTCCCTCCCTTACTGCCTTTTATGAGCAAGAAGGGCAATGCTCCAGTATGGAGGTGCCTGCATGAACCTGTCTAAGCACCTTGTCTACATCCGCAAGCTGTACCAACTGAAACTCATCCAATAAAACTGGACAAGACTGTGCACTGGATATCGCCACTGATTCCACTGCTGTAACTCTGGAGTCTACATCCCGGTGAATGTGACAAATTTTTTTTTCCCTGGAAGTACCCTGTGAGTAAATTACAATGGGCCAGGGATGGTTCCAAGGTGTCCCTGGAACTAGAATATAACAAGCCCCAGACAACCTTGAAAAGCTCCACTAAAAGCTCCACTTGAAAATATTGTTTTTAGATTTTTTTTCTTTTATAGTACGTCTTATAGTTCTATATTACATTGAACTGTTGCACTGTTCTACCAAGCATTGTATTACTTTACTGAGACATGCTTTTGTTTTGTTGAGCTGTTAATTGTTAAAAAAAAATATTA
Organism: Gekko japonicus; assembly: GCF_001447785.1. Lineage (NCBI taxonomy): Eukaryota > Metazoa > Chordata > Lepidosauria > Squamata > Gekkonidae > Gekko > Gekko japonicus. The sequence continues at coordinate 150,028 of NW_015166433.1, read as the reverse complement.
AAGTTCCGCTAGGCGGCAGAGAGGATTGAATAGAGGCAGTGAAGTATTGTTTCCTTGCCACCCTCACTTCCTCAAGATATACCTGATTATAGGCACATACCAGGATTTTGGTGTATTCACTTGTGAAGTCCCTCACACTCCAAGCACCATCATCAAGTCCATCAGAAAAGACTAAGTCTAGAGCATGCTCTGCCACATGTGTTGGGCCAATGACATGTTGGGACAGTCCCATGGTTGTCATGGTGACCATGAAATCCTGAGATGCCCCAGATAGGGTGCCCTCAGTGTGAATGTTGAAGTCCCCCCAGGACCAACAACCTGGGGGACTCCAACATCACATACAACATCACCTCCATCAGCTCAGGAAGGGAGACTGGTCGGTTTCAGGGTGAGTGGTACACCACCAGAATTCCCAGTCTGTCCCTTTTGCCCAACACAAAGTGCACACACTCCAGACCAATCATTGGACAGACAGGGCACCTGGAGAAAGAGATGGAATTCCTATAGACCATGGCGACACACACACCCCAGACCTCACGTCTACCCTGATGCTGAACCAGGTACCCAGGAGAGGCTAATTCCTCCCTGTTCACCCACCCAGGTCTTGGTTATATATACCTGGTTGGCTACCTCCGCCATGATTAAATTGTGGATAACGGAAGTTTTATTCTGCACTGAGCTGGCATTTAGTAACAGCATCTGGAGACCTGAGGGCTTGTTGACATGGCAACCATCAAACCCATGGGTGGGGGGAGGACTGGAACACAGCACATGTGTTAACTGTCTGAGCCATGCTCCCGTTACCTGGCCAAGTGCCCTATCTCCCTCTACCCATCACTACACTAGTTGGGACTCCCACCATCTCCCCACTTGGCTCCATAGACATTAACATCTCCCCACTTAGTATTTATTTACTTATTTAATTTATATCCCACCCTCCCTGCCTGGGCGAGCTCAGGGCAGTTTACATAGAATGTATAAAACAACTAAAACAAGAGATTAAATAAAATCACAACAATATAGTTATTAAACGTATAATAAAGTGCTAGTGCGGTTTGTATAATGATGGCGGGCATTAGCAGCATCCAGCATAGCATACAGTCAGCTAACGTCATCATCTGGGTTATATCTGGCTGTCAGTAATGAAGTTAATATACCAGGTTGGGTGTGGCTCCTTAATCAATGGCCTGGTAGAAGAGCTCCATCTTGCAGGCCAAAGGTCCTGCAGGGCCCTGATGTCCTCCAGGAGTTCATTCCACTTGGCCTCACAGACATTCCCTTGGCCCAGCCACAATCATGAGCCCACGAAAACATGGGGATGGTGAGGGACAACCAGAAAGGCACCCTCACCCACATAAAAATCCACAGGGACATTCCCGATAATAACCCACCCACCCGCACCTGCTTTACTCCACAGTGGGGCTGCTAAAATGGCCAGGCCAAGGGTAGGAATTACCAGCCAAGTATGAGCCCTCAGCTCAGCTATGAAACGTTGGGAGCCAGCAGACTGGGTGCTGACAAGAAGCTGGAAGCTAGTAAACTAGGGGCCAGGAAGGGTTAGAGAGCTGGGAATTAGCAGTCAGGAAGCAATTACAATAAGCAAGAGGGAGGGTGATTAAGACAAAGAGTGCCACGGCCACAGATCTTAAAGTGCCAGGCAGAAATCATCTCCCCCAAACCTCCTCCCCAGACCCAGTCCCAAACGTAGAGCACCCTAGCTAGGACAGGCGAAGGCATTCGGCAGGCACTTAGTCCCAATCAGACATGCTGGGCCCAGAGGAAAGCTGAAAGCTATGAGTGGGGCTAAGGAAAAACAGGACTGGAAAAGATTTCTGAAGCAGAGAGATAAAGGAAAAATGCTGTTACTGACGGAGAGTTATGTTCAGTTAACTCTCTAGCCAGCTGGGCCAAGCTTTTGGCCTTGCTCCAGTCCTTCTGGGACTCCCCAGATGGATCATAGTACAACCTCTAAGGATTAATCCAAGGGCAGATGACTCAGCACATTCTTCTTCAGGCACACCACAACAGTATAGAGTCTTGAGGGTCACAGGCTGTCGGTGTAGTATCTCTGAGTGGGTCTAACAGTTCCCAGAGTGCAGGGTTCCCCTGCTAACACATCCGCTCAGTCCAGACAGTACCTTGTAGTCAAATCTAGACAGTGACCTTAGAAGCACTTTCAAGCAGAGTAGGACCAAGTGAAGGCTTCATGGGTACAATACCTGGATCCAAATGTGAAATGTGTGCTTGGGCACAGATGCCCTGAGGTCAACGGCTGGGGTGAAGGTCTGGCACACTGCAGGGAGAAGTCACTGCTTATTGACTAGGCCAGGGCAGAAGGCCAAGCTCTTAATTTCAATGATGCCAACAAAACTCATTATCTGGTTTGGGATCCACCTGACTTTACCTCATCCATAATGCTCATCTATTTAAGGTGTTGAATGACAGTTTCCTTAGTCAGTTCACAATGTAAAACCAGATTCTGTGCATAGGCAGAATATGCTGTTATAGATCTATTTTTGGCACAAGTCATCAACAATAGTTGCAGCTCTGACACAGCTAAGCAAAGGCCCCAAGGTTCTAAACTAATGTATGGTAAGCATGACTAGGAATGCCCCAGAGCCTGAAGGGGGGGGGCAGAGTTTTAAATTCCCTGCCTTGTCTGATCAGACTCTGATTTGATTCTCAAAACATTGCTCCTTGAAGCCTTAAAACAAAATACATTTGCATCATCAGGACTAAAGTGCCTTGAAAATACTCTCTTGTGGGGTGATTGCTTAGTTTCCCTAGGGGTATAACTCAGTCTGAAAATATGCTTAAAGTAACAGTACATTTTGTGAAATGTTTCGTGTCCAGTTTTGAACACAATGAACACAGTGTTCCTAATTAGCAATCAAGTCATGATTCAAAACTGGACAAGTTCACACATCATTATGTAGTACTAGGAATAAGGTCTGTTGTGGAAATAAATACAACAAGCTCTAAAAAGAGGCACTGGGTAGGCGCCCCTGCCTTGGGCACTCAGTGTCAATTTGCTGTGGTGACCTCAGCAGGGTATAATGACACAGAGTCTACTGTTTTCTCCTCTGCTCTGAAGCGCTAACTGCTACGTCACACTGGCTGTCATAGAGTGGCCACCTCAGCAAGGTATAATGACACAGAGTCCACCATTTTCTTCAGAGGAATTGATCTCTGCCATCTGGAGAGCAGTTGTAATTCTGAGTGATCTCCAGCCCTCACCTGGAGACTGGCAACAATAGTGCCCCAGGAGGAAAAGTACAGTCTTTCTCTGCAGTGGGGACCAAAGCAGCTTACATCATTCTCCTCTCCCCCTTTTATCTGCACAACAATCTTGTGATGTAGGTTAGGCTGAAAGTCTGTGACTGGTGTGAGAGACGGCCAGTTTGGCAGTTTATTCTGACAGGGGCCAGGCTGCCAGTGGATGGGTGAGAGGAGCAGAACCAGCACCCAGCCAATGGCATGCGAGTACTCTTGAGTCGCAGTTGATGGGCCAATGGCTGATGGAGCGCACAGCACAGCCAATGGGAGAGCTGGAAAGTGCCAATACATTAGGGCTTATATATATATATATACACATACACACACACACACACACACACACACACAGGGGTCATTTACTGCAGGAGCGCACAGGAGCGGAGCTCCGGCAGTAAAGAGCCCAGGGGGCGGGCACATGCACCAAGCCCCACCCCCTGCTAACAGCAACCCTCAGTCAGAGCAAGAAGCAGCCAGGTAAGCTGTAGAGCCCCCCCCCTCAGCCCCCCAGTCCAAAACAGTCCAGTGGCACCTTTAAGACCAATTTTTTTTGAGGTACAAGCTCTCCCTCCTCTGTGAGGACAGATCTGAATGTTTCCCCTCCCCCAATAGCTAGCAATCCAAAACAGTCCAGTGGAGCCTGAGCGGTGGGTGTTGCCTTCTGACACACTTCCGGTGATGCCAGGGTGTGTGGCATATGCAAATAAGTTAGGCTAATGAGCTCCTGCACCTCTTTTTCTACAAAATGACCCCTCTGTGTGTGTGTGTGTGTGTATCTCAGATACTTGCAATCATGGACAATTCCATATTTCATTAGAAACCATAAGATCCTGGAGGCTTCAGGGTGGCTCTCTGGTCACCCTCACGGATGTTCTCCAGAGGCATCTGGATTGGGGTGGATTGGCGGTGCTGTTGCTGTTGGACTTGTAGGCAGTGTTCTACATGACCGACCATCAGCTACTGGTCCACCGCCTCATTGACAATGGGGTCCAGGGGCTGGCTTTGCAGTGGCTTGCCTCCTTTCTCCAAAGTCGAGGACAAAGGACAAACGAGGACAAACTATCCCAGAGACACCCATTGGATTGTGGAATGCCTCAAGGGACAGTTGTTATCCCCGATGCTTTTTAACATCTATATGTGCCCCCTTGCTTAGATTGCCTGGATGTATGTGGATGACACCCAGCTCTCTCTGTTGTTGGGTGGTCAGTCTGACTGCAAACTGGAAGATCTAGACCGGGCATTACAAGCCATGGCTGGTTGGCTGAGGCTGAGCCAACTGAAATTGAATCAAACAAAGATGGAGGTCCTTTGCGTGAGTCGAGGTGGTCCAAGGGTAGGGATCCCACTCCCGACCTTTGATGGGGTGCCTCGGGTGCCAGCGCTGGAGGTTAGCCCTTAACAATAGAGGCTCGGGTAGCAGCCACTGCCAAGGCAGCCTTTTATCATCTCCAGCTGATTGGGCAGTTAGTTCCCTTCCTCGAATGCAAAGACTTGGCAACAGTGATCCATGCAATGGTCACCTCGAGATTGGAGTACTGTAATACTCTCTACATGGGGCTGCCTTTGTCCCAAATCCAGAAGCTGCAGCTAGTGCAAAATGCTGCAGCCGGGCTGTTGATGGGACTCCCAATCCAGGAGCACATCCAGCCTGTGCTTAAGGCATTGCACTGGCTGCCGATAGCATACCAAATTTGTTTCAAGGTGCTGGTTCTTACCTTTAAAGCCCTTTATGGTCAGGGACCTACATACCTGAGAGTCTTTCCCCACATGTTCCCCAGAGACCACTGCGTTCAGGAGCCCAGAATCGACTGGCCCTCCCGAGTCTTAAGGAGGCCAGGCTGGTGGTGGCTAGGGTGCAAGCCTTCTCAGTGGCAGCTTCATCCTAGTGGAATGAGCTCCCAGAGGAGGTCAGGGCCCTGCGGAACCTATTACAGTTCCGCAGGGCCTGTAAAATGGAGCTCTTCCACCAGGCCTTTGGAGCCACTGCCACCTTTTAACAACTAGGATAAGAAGGCCTCCTGCTGCTGGAATTTATATTAACAGCCTGTGCCAGCTGTTGGAAAGACACCGAAAGACAACTATAGATGACCTGCAAGCCAGCTTCGGAAGTGAGGGTCAACGGTAGCCATCACAAACTATTACATCAAATCTAGCACTTACTATGCTATCATGGAATTGTAATCTGGTTTTAGTACGGCTTTACTATCATGGAATTGTAATCTGGTTTTAGTATGGCTTTAATTGACTTACTGTATTATTTTAAATGTTCTCTACTAATTTTATGTAAGCCACCCTGAGCCGGCCCTGGCTGGGAGGGCGGGGTATAAATTTGAATAAATAAATACATTTGTTTCTACATGTCAAGCCCTCCTGCCAGACTGCCTTGTTCTTGTTGCTCAATGCCAGCCTTAAATGCCATGGCAAGCAACCTAAGTATCATTTGTTTTCCAGCTCACTGAAGTTTTTTTGATATTTGCAGTTAGGTAAATTGAATCTTCTCCATCCCAGAGAAGAAGACACTTATCCTTCCTGGTCATGATTGGGTCATTGCTGTGTAGACTGGACCTACTTGTTGAGCAAAGAATCATTCCTAGTGCTTCCCTTCACCTTTTGCACTTGCACAGTTGGGTGCATTGTTTAAATGGCAAATCTATCCCTAAGAACAGTTTGGATGCCTTTCATCTTTAGCTCTCAATCCGAGCTCTGTAAGAGTACTGTGCTGCAAGAATCTCCATGATATATATATATATATTCTTTTAAAGTCTTTGAAACCAGATTATTTTTTTGTCTGTGTGCAGATGAAGGGGGACTAACAGTTCCCACCAGTCTGTGTGAAAACATGCATGAGCAAGCTGATCCACCTCTGGACAACTCAGAAGCTATTGCTGGACATCAAGTTACACAAAGACACACAGTGAGACAGCAGAGATGGAAATCCCGAGTGCAACTCAAAATGTCACATCTATTTTTCTTCCTTTAAAAAATG
>NW_015166433.1:108804-143720 GCF_001447785.1 Gekko japonicus | reverse complement strand
GGCATGTGTAACACAGCCATATGTAATCATGCATGCGCAGACATCATTTTTCCTGCCATGAGACATATTTGAACCACTGAGTTGTGTGTCAAGTTTTCAACTATCACAAGTTGCTCTTTGTGACCCTAACTGACAAGTGACTGAACATTGCGATAGACAGACAACTAAGCCTTTTCAAGCTTCTTCTCTAATTGTATCAGTCTCATGGTGCTCTTTCTATGTGACCACACAAGTAAAGGCAATAAAGGGGAAATTCTGACCATATCCAGTTGGAGTGGCTATTTTTGAGCTTCCTGTTACTAATACGGTGCTTCTTAAAACTTTTGAACACAACAAAAGGCAATTTCTAAAACGAATTGTGGACTGGAAGGGACGATATATCATGTGTAGTAATAAAAAGGGAACATTTATCCTCATGAGTTAGAGTTGTGGAAGTAACTCATTTTATCCCTTAGCTTTGAGGCCCTCTGAGTAGTATAAATATAGTTATACAATACCAGAAGGGATGAAGAGCTACATCTAAACTGTTATTTATGCTTATGATGTGTCTACTGTTTAAAGAACTTGAGTTTGCGATTGGTAGGGCTTTAGTTGTAGTTTCAGAAAAGTCTAGCACCCGGAAAGATTTCCTTCTCTAAAACGTACAGAATCAAATACAATGAACCATGTATTAAATAAAGCATTGTGGCCACTTTTGCACATACAGTCTTCACGAAAACAGTTTTGGTTTCACACTTCGTAGGTGTTTCTCATGACACGTAACGTAACATACACATATGCCTGCTCTAGTCTAATTCACACATTACTTAATTTCTTAGCACTTTATGAACTTGTGGGTAAATGTATGAAAATGGGATACTTTCCAATTTCTCATTGGTTATGATTTAGTACCAAATGTCTTTTTGTATTTCTGCTTTGCACAAAAGTAAAATGAACAAAGAGAAAACCTGTCTTAATATGTTTTCAATATTTTCCATTAGCACGTAGCAATATTGCTAAGATCAATATGTCTCATTGAATTTGGAGACTGGAGCCACAGCTTTCTACAAACCTAAAAAAATGGCCTAAATTTGCAGAAAAAATACATTGGCAAGGTAAAACAATCCAAAATGATAAGAGCAGAACCTGTTAGCTTTAGGAAACTAATAATCTCATTGGCAGATGCTAGTCAACCACAGCAATATTTCCAGCCTTCAAGCTGTTGTTTCTGTCATGAAAAGGAAAGTGGAGGGGACAGGGCCATTTCTAGGGCTCTTTTGGTCTTTGAGGAAGAACTTGTCAGAGCCAGGGCTGGCAGCAACCAATGTGTGAGTTGCTACTACCTGACTCACATGACTCACCCAGGTCCGGCTCCTTACTACTGTTCAACAGAAGCCATCCCATAAAAGCCAGTGTTGTGTTGTGGTTAGAATTTCAGAACAGGATCTGGGAGACCCATGTTTAAGTTACCACTCTGCCATGGAAGGTCATTGGATGACTTTGGGCCAGTCACTCATTCTCAGCCTAACCAACTCACTGGTTTGTTATGTAGATAAAATGGAGGAGAGGACAATGATGTAAGCTGCTTTTGGTCCCCATTGGGGAAAAAGGTGGGACATAAATGAATCCCAAAGATGGGGGCAGATAACAGGTTGGTGGGTGAGTGGGAAAGAGAAAGAAGCAGGAAAAATGAGAATATGGGGGTTGCCAGAAGGATGGAAAGAGAAGGATACAAGGGAAAATGAGGTGCTCCCTCACAAGTCCTTAGGGCTCCCCATCATGCAACTGGGCCTGGAAGCCACCACTGTGCAACTGGGTTGTATTTTTTCTTGGTTGGTCAGGCCTGCAAAGGGGAGAAAACAAGGGAAAGTTGAAGACAGAGGGCATATAGAGATAAGTTGGCTGGGTGAGAAGGCAAGAAGGAAGCAGGAAAAAGGGAGAAGATATAGAATCTGCTAGAGAAGGGAAAGAGGAGAGAGTGGGGGGTGCTTACATGAAATACATCTGCAAGTCCTTGTGCTTGTTTCTTACTGTGTTTTCTAACAGTATAGCTACTATCTAAAATAAATACAGATACATTTTTTTTAAAGGAACAAATCACCAGGCTGTAAATGAGCAGGTAGAGGAATGAGAACATAAATAATAAACAGATTAAGGAATGAAGAAAGACACATTCAATATCTCCATAGTGTGAATTGTCTTCACTGAGCAATAGTGTGGTTGAGATAATGCATAGCGACACAAAAGTGGGATTTGATCTGTGATAGACCCGTAAAAGCCAACACTTGATGAATGTATGTGTGAATCAGTTCTATGGTACTCCTCCAAAGTAGGGATGGGCATGGACTGGAAAAATTGAGGGCCATGGAAGTTCATGGATCATGAAATTCACGAACTTGCACAGACTTTGTCAGTTTATGAACCAGTTTGTGGTTCATGAGGTCCATGATGCGTGCAACCTGGAAGGTGGTGGTGCAAGCCCAGTGAGCTGGGGGGGCATTTAAATGCCTCCCAAGCCCACTTCTGGATTGGACCTTCATAGCAGTGTGACACCAGTGCACTCAGGAGGCATTTAAATGCCTCCCAGACTCACTGGCATTGCACCACTGCTGCGGCACAATCTGGAAGTGGGCTCAGGAGGCATTTAAATGCCCTCAAACACACTGGCATTGCACCGCCACCATGGCATGATCTGGAAGTGGATTTGGGAGGCATTTAAATGCCTCCTGAGCTCACTGGTGGGGGCCCCAACAAACCCCAACCACCCCAAAGGACCAAACGGGCCACTGAAAAAATTATGATCCATGGGCAGTTTGTCAAAACCAGAAATACATGGACCGGGCAAACGGATCACAGACCAGGTCCCAATTCAGCTTGAAATTAGGTCCATGGACTAGTCCATGACCATCCGTTCTCCAAAGTAAATAATACCACACTTTTTAAGGTAACAGTGGCCCCGATCACACGGTCAGGAAAATGCGGGGGGGGGAGCGTGGCTGTTTGCCCCGGAGCAAGATAACGCACGGCTGTGCGAGCAGACGTCCCATAGAGGTCCTGTCGAGGTTCCGTGGTTAGGGGGGAGGTGCCAATCACAGGACAATCCTGCAGTGGGGCAAAGAAGCGGCCTCTCTAGCAAAAGGCTCCATGGGTTTAACCCCTTTTAGGCTGCGGAGGAATGCAAACTGTGTCCTCCGTCCGGTCCCCTCCAGGAGGAGCTTCAGTCAGCTGCCCTCCCGCCATGCCCCCCCTGCACCTCCCCCTCTGCCACCCGGTGCAGAGAGTTCCTCTTGAGCAGGCTGAGCCAGGAGTGGGGGGGTACAGAAAAGAGGAGGGGGCTGAAGTGTGCGCATGTGCCATTGGGTGCTTGTGCGCATCCCATGGAGACTTGGAAAAAACCTTTTAGCGACGGGACATGGGCGGGCGCCGGATGCCACGACCTACCGCCGGAAATGCAATCAGGCGCCCACCCTTGCCCCATGGTTTCCGGAAACTAGTACTTCGGAGGTACTAGTTTTTTACCCTGCATCTTCGGTGGGAAGCCTCGGGTTCGCCACGAGAGCTGTACGCTTCCCAGATGTGGCTCTGTGATCGCGCCCGGAAAATCCACCTATCTTCTGTCTCTGTAGTGTGGCTAATGCTCCGTGTGACCGCAGCCAGTGATGGTTTTCTGTCATGAAGACTGTTCACTGTCTATTGGTCATAGTAGATAATTGATACAAGCCAGTATGTCCTGTGCTTGGGTGGAGGGAAGACTGACTAGATCCTGATGCAGAAATTATTCTGTGTGGGGATTTAAATGACCAAACAGGGATGGGCTGACTAAGAATTAGTACTACTCTGGGATGGGATTTAGATTAGGGTACCCTGGAGGAATGGTCATCCCAAGATAACAATAAATCCAGCCAAGCATTATTTAATTTGATGTTTCAATATCAGTTATTTTTATTACATGAGAGCTGTAAAGATATATCAAAGGGATGTTTTATGTTTGTGTCAGAGAGAGGAGACAGATATGTGAATCAATTTGTGGTCAAAAATGGCTCAGTTTTCAGCAGACATTAGAGCAGAAAGTGATAATCTTTCTCTTAAACTAGTTGTTTAAATTTCCAGGTGTTGTTCTCAAATATTGTCCTATCATAGAATGAGGGGCACCCTATTGAGTGGGAAATACCTTAAATTATCCTGGAAGTTAGACTTGGAAATTAGACAGTTACTTCTAGATGAAGTGATTCTAAATCTTAGAAATCAAGTGATAGAAGATGAAAGTAAAATAGTAGAAATATAGCTTGGGCCAGTGGGCCATTTGAGACCACTTGTGTACACCAAATCTGCTTTTAGAAATTATACAAGGCCTTTGGGCACCTGATATGACAAGCTACTTATATGGTCAACAAAACATGGCATGATGGACTAAACTTTCTCCAATGGACATCTTATCCATAAGGCAAACTGTTTGGAAACTTCAGTTAGTCCAAAATCTAAGGTAATAAATAAAATGCAGCAGCCACACTGCTGTCAGAGGATGGGTAGAGAGATCCTATCTTGTCCAGCCTGCCTGTAATTTTTTTTTCTTTTTTCCAGCCCTGCTGTCTGTTCTGCTGCTTACAAGTAGTGACAACAGACAGGGCTCTTCAGTGACCTCACATTTGGAATGCCCTCCCCTTTGAGGCTCACCTGGCATTTCCCTTTGCTCAAGCTTTTAACTAAAAGCTTCCATCTTTTACAAATTGAGTTCCAGTCTGCTTCTAGCCTGAGAACTTTTGCATGAATATTGATTTAAGCTTCTCAGTGTTTGTAATGCTTCTTTGTAATGGCTTGGGTTTTTGGGGGGGTTGTTGCTTTAGTTGTGATCTGCCTCTCAAGCAGGTCTCTGGAGAGATGACATATAAAATTTCTAAATGAATGAATGTAGTACTCTGTGTCATCCAGTCCCTACTTGGCAAATGCTAACAATGTCTTAAAGTAGTGAGGTTAACAATGAGCTGTGAAGCAGCTTCCAAGACACAGGTCTGCTATGTTTTGCTTTAACCTCTGGATGGTGGGGTATCAGTAACAACACTGGTACAGTGTCATTAGTTACCCATGATGCAACAGGCTGGCATAATCATTTCATTGTACAAATGTCTCTGTATGAAGCAGCAGCTATGACAGTAACCAGAACCAAACCAGTAAAGGTGATTCTTCCCTGTGGGCAAAAGCGTTCACTACTAATATCACAGCTCTCCTCTCAGGCACTGAGATAATTTGCAACTTTGTGTATAGCTGGCGAGCATGCCGTGTCTCTCTTATTAAACATGTATCAGAACTTCTGTAGCCAAAGCTTCTTGTGAAGTTTGACATTCACTGCATTTTCAGGTTGTCTTTTGACGGACGCCAAAAATAAATTTCAGAAGTGATTGTAAGGGAATGGCAACTGTCGTTCAGTTGCAGTGAACTGAGAGGAATCAAAGCAAATGGCAGTGTGATTTCCTTCTTTAAAAAAAAAGACAAAAAGGGGCATATTCAAACAGGCACCTGCTAAGTGTGATCAGACAGATCGTATAACCTGTGCGTTACTTGTGCCAGTGCTTCAGCCAGTATGAATTGAAGCGCCTTTAGAAAAGTTAGTCCTGTTCTAAAGCTAAAGTCTAGAATCTTACAAGGAATCTATAACATCCAAGTCCACAATGCCTGTCGGGAATCGCTATACCCAGGGCTATTTTTGGGCAGGAACGCACAGGAACGGAGTTCCGGCTGGCTTCCAAGTTGACCACACCCAGAAGGAACTCATTAGCATAATAGGCCACACCCAACAGCAGAAACTCATTAGGATTGGCTACATTAGGGGTGTGTGGCCTAACATGCAAAGGAGTTCCTGCTACAAAAAAAGCCCTGTGTTTTGACAACAAACAAGGTAAACAGAATAAGAAGCAAAAGGTGGGTGACCACACTTCTGGTAACACGGGGGTGCAGCCTAATGTGCTAATGAGCTGTGCTGTCATGGGTGTGGCCTAATATGCTAATGAGTTCCTGCTGGGCTTTTTCTGCAAAAAAAGCCCTGGCTATACCTGAAAAGACATTATTAACTCACAAGTGGGGGGTGATTGAAAAACATACCCAGAAGATAAGAAACCTGGAAGTCCCAATTACCATACTGGTATACAGTTAGAGACCACTGAGCTGAGTGGCTGATTATGCATCATCTTCCTTACCTAGTTTCCAAACCAGAGTGGTATGGTTTGGGGAAGGAGTATTGTTCCCTCTGCCCTGACTTGAATTGCTCAGGCTAGCACAGTCTCATCAGATCTTGGAAGCTAAGCAAAGCTAAGCAAAGCAGGGTTGGCCCTGGCTAATATTTGGATGGGAGATCTCCAAGGAATACCAGGTCATGACAAAGAGGCAGGCAATGGCAAGCCACCTCTGACTGTCTCTTGCCTTGAAAACCCGACAAGGTCACCATGAGTCAACTGTGACTTGAAGACAATTTCCACCACCACCACTGTTACTCCCACTCCCTCTATGTAGAGGAAAATTTAGGGAGAACTGGAATATGGGGGGGGGGGCCTCATAGCATATATCCCCCTGATCTTTTTCCAAAAACTATCTCCTCCATTAGCTGGAATATTTTCCAAAGAAAAATGATGACTATCATTCTTTCTCTGCTCATGGCTCCCATAGTTTCAGAGAGCATTGGGATCTACCATGTTAGCCGCAGTGAAAACCCATTTTCCTCTGCCCGCTTAACAGTCAGCATATTTAGTAGTAGCAGCAACTGCAATAACAACAAATAACTTCCAGATTACTAATAAAATATTTAACTGCTAAGATACCCATCAGCGCTAATACTCCATCTTGAGCACTTTTTGCCCACTATCTTCTCCTTGAAGAACATTTTGTACAGACGTGTTCAGAACAGAATCAGCCTGGCCTATGAGAGACGGATCCTTCGACATTAAAGTACATCTTCCTGTTTCATTATTAATAGGGTTGTGCTCGCACGATTATGTGATTGATCAGCTGACACAGTTCTTAAAAGCATGCTGAAGGGGAATCCTCCGGTTGGGCCTTCTATTAGAATTACAGTAAAATTCATTATGAGATTTCCTTAAATCTATGCTATGGCATGGAATTTATTGTCAGGTTGAAGTTTTATCTCATTCACATCAGCAGCATAAATGAAACAAAATATCAGACTCATAAGATCCTATCATGAATACAGATGCTTTAAAATTTTCTTCCATATTTCTGTCCGATTTCTGAGTTCTGGATTGCCTAAAAATGAACCAGTATCAATATGAAGCTGCCTCATACTTTGTCCAACCATTAGTTAATCTAGCTCGCTGTTCTTGATTGGCAGTGGACCTCCAGGTCTTGGTCAAAGAAGGGTGTTTACTAACACCAAAGACTGACCCAAGGACCTTCAGCATTCTATGTGCACAGCCATGACAAACAGGAGAGAAGGCTTCAGTTCAAAGAGCTTCAGGCTGCTACTGATACCTCTAACGGAGGTAGATAAATAGGGTTGTCAAACCTAAATTGAGAAATCCCTGGAGATTGGAGGGGGGGGGGTGAAGACTCAGGAAGGCAAGGATTGGGAAAGCTAGAGACTGGGTATAACACCATAAAGTCCACATGCCAAAGCAGCCATTTTCTCCAGGGGAACTGATTTCTGTGGTTTGAAGATCAGTTGTGATTCCAGGAGATCTCCAGGCCCCACATGGAGACTGGCAACCATATGAAGGGAACTCTGTTCCTCTGTAAATGGTGTAAAGGAAATAATTAGGAACAGTGGTGATGAAAGCTAGTGAAACAGAAAGCATTCCAGCAGCACCATGTGTGTAAGGTGCCATCAAGTTGCAGCCAACTTATGGTGATTCCGTAGGGTTTTCAAGGCGAGAGACTAACAATGGTGGGTTATCATGACTTTCCTCTTCGTAGCGATCCCGGAATTTCTTGCTGGACACCCATCCAACTATTAATCAGGGCTGATTGGTCTAGCTTCTGATATCTGATAAGATCAGGATAGCCTGGGCCATCCAGGTCAGGGCCCAGACAAAAGCAAAAACGAACGGGTGCAATAAAATCTGTAAGAGGGGTCAGGGAAGTCTAGAAGTTTATAAGCAAAACTAATCCCCCCCCTCCAGATTATTTCAAATAGGGTTGGCAGTGGCATGCCTGCTAACTGACCATCTGTTATGTGACCAAATATTTCATGAACCCAAGAATGCCACAGTGTGTCAACTGACCTTTCTGTTTCATGACAGTACTGCTAGTTAGGAAGGGTACGGATGAGAGAGAGCTGCTGCACCCACACAAGCAGCTGTAGACAAAGCCAACCTAGCCGTGTAGCAGACCTTTTATTTTTAATAGATATTGTTTGTCACTTGACTTTATTTTTCCTGCTTCATTTTTCATATTTTTTTAAAAAAATCACGGCTGTAGGCTGACCCTCATTTTCCAAGATAAAAGTCATGGAGCAGCAAAGTTCAACAAAATATCCATTTTGATAGAAACATCACCTGACATTGGTAAGAGTGAGAATGCAATACATTTTAAAAAATGTTTCATGGGGGAAAAATTGATTTGTTTCCGTAGTCAACACAAGTTATCAAATTGGTAAATAATTAAATTCTTTTGTTGGTGTTCTGTATACAGGGAAATGCTTTAAACATATTTAAACATGATCTGATCACTCATTTGGCCAAATCTTTTTCTTTTTTTCTTTTTTGCCTTATCAAGTGCACAACTGGAATGCTTAGATCCTGGCACTCACCATGGGCAAAAAGAAGAGTAGTTAGCTGATATCTCAAGTGTTATCTTCTAGAAGGAGGATGAGGATATTCGATTTAAACCCCACCGTTCACTATGTGAAGGAGTCTCAGAGCAGCTTACAAGCTTCTTTCCCATCCCTTCCCCACAACAGACACCCTGTGAGGTAGGTGAGAGAGCTCTTTCAAGAACTGCTAGTGAGAGAACAGCTCTGAAACAACTTGTAAGTGTTCTCCCAGATTAGAGTCTGTGCTCCTAACCATGGCACCAAACTTGCCCCCATGTGTGTCATTTCAGGAATTATGAGTTTCTACATAATTCATTAAAAATACTTTCTGAAGAACCCGTTTCAGTACTAGGAACATTAGGAGAGAAGAGTAATCAATCTATCTACAAAGAAAGAAAATATGGTAGAGCTTTTTATCTCTGCCATTTTGACTGGAAGATGAATGATTCTTGGCTGGTCCAACTGCTTGTAAATCTTGTCTGTCTACTACCTTTTGATGCATTTTCTTTGTTGTGGGTGCTGTATTTCCACCAAGAATTAAACCAAGTGGCCCCATATTGTTGGAAAAATTGGCAAAATAGTTAAATATTTAGAGGCTCAGACAAACAACGGATTTCTAGTATAAGTCCGTAAGGATTCGTAAACGGACTTATACTAGCGAGGTGGCAGCACGCCACGGAATGATCAGACACAACCGTGGGTGAGTTTTTTTTTTTTTTTGAGCTGTTTGTTCCCGATGTGCTTAAATGGGGAATTGATTAATCACATCTCAGCAAGAGGGCTCCCTATGGAGTGTGCAATGATGCGGATACTGAGAAGGGGGGAAGAAACAACAGTACGGAGTCAGGATGGCCTGATCAGACCATCCCGATGCCATGAGAGCATGCTGCAGTGATCAGACAGGGGAAAGTCCGTCCGTAGCCCGTAACAACCCATTTGCTACTGGCCTTTCCTGGTGTCTTTTTACTCCGCTTCTGCGGTGGAGCAAAACAGGTTGCAGACATGTGCAGGGGGCTTCCCAGATGTCTGATTGCACCCTTTAAATCTGCCTGGCATTTGGGCCTATGGCATGGCTAATTGTGCGTGTGATCGTGCCCAGAGATTGCATGGATCTTTGCTTCACTGGAGAAGAGACATTTTCTTCTATGTAAAAATCTTTATTTCTAAGGAAAGGGTTCACAGGAAATCTACAAAACAACAAAGACACCTAAGGCTACATCTTTACACTTTGACCACACGGTCTACAACAATGGAGATTCTTCTTTTTCTTGACCCCTGTAAGGAAATCACCTGAATAGATTAACGGATGATTGTTAATAAGTAGGCTTCAGTTTCCCGGGCTTTCTCTCCATTGACTCTGTCAGGTTCCCTTCCAGGTCAGTCTAAACAATAGCACATGAGGTAAACACATTTAACTCTATAATAACTGAATTTTAGACCTTGCAACACACATATTTCCAACACATATAAGGAAATGGAAAACCAAGTTAAGGACAGATCTTCTCCATACCTGCATTTTAGCTTGGTAATTGAATGATCTCCAGGTGACAGAGATCAGTTCATCTGGAGGAAATGGCCACTTTGGAAAGACGGACTGTATGGCATTATACCTCAATGAAATCCCTCTTGTTCCTAAACCCCACCCTCCTCAGACTCCACCCCAAAATATTCAGATCTTTCCCAACACGGAGTGGGCAACCCTAGCAATGGGTCAACAGTAGAACACCTGCTTGGCATGCACAAAACCCCAGTTTCAGTTCTCATGACCTCCAGTTAAAAGGATCAGTAAGTAGGCAATGTGAAAGAGAAAAAGAAGAGATGGGTAGGTGGGGCTGAGAGAGCTCTTCAAGGACAGCTCTTATCAGAACTACGGCTTGCCCAAGGTCATCCAGCAGGTGCAAGTGGAGGAGTGGGGAATCAAACCCGGTTCTCCCAGATTAGAGTCTGCGCACTTAACCACTACACCAAACTGGCTCTAGTTTGTGAACCATGAAGAGGTCAGCCTGAGACCCCAGAGAGTTGCAGCCAGTGAGAGTATACAATAATTACCTAAAACACATGCAATACACTACTCTTCTGACTAGTGTCTAGGACACAAAGTAGGATAAGAGCACTACAGGTCTCAGTTTAATCCAAAACTCCACAAATCCCTAGCTCATTTCCCATATTGAATACAACACAAAGCAAAGAGATCTCTGGCCCCCTGTAGAATACAAAGGCACTGCTGGGCAATTAACAACATACTACCAGTGCAAACCAGATTAAATCTTGCTAGTTTTGCAACAGAACCTTTCAGGCAGTTCAGCACTTTTCCTTTTAGGAGGAAACTTCCCCCCCCCCAGAAGCTCTGGTAACAAAGTTATTTAGAGCATGTGCAGAGTGCCTTTAATTTACAATGAATACATAATCAAATTTACATTCAATACGACTCACCATCAGGCAAATGTGTATAAGATTGAAGAGTGCAGAAAGTTTGGTTTTCTTTTGGCAAGGAAGGGCTTTGTTTTCAGTGCTGAGTTAAAGATTAGGGATTGGAATGGACTGGGCAAATGTGGTTTGTGGTTCATGGTATCCTAGTTTGTGAACCATGAACTGCCACAATCTGATGTTAAAATACCAGTTTGATTCATGAGATTCAGGATGTATTAGGAAAAAAGAACACATGCCAGCATCCTAGAGACACCAAACTCGTGGAGGCTCTCTGGTTGATTTTCCTCTAACTGTGCTCCATGTTTGGTGAGGATTGGATTTACGGGTTCCGAGTTATGCCCCCTCCAAAGAAGGTGCCCCCAGGAAAGTGTTTTCTGGGAAAATGGCAGAAATGACAGGAGCAGGTTTGGGAGGTTAAGGGATGCATAGAATGGACCCTGTGCACGCTAGAGGCATCAAACTCTCAGGGGACCTCCCCTTGATCCTCCTCTACATGCCCTCCAAGTTATGTGCAGATGGGCGCGGGGGGGGGGGAGGTCTGAGTTATGGTCCCCCAAAGAAGGTGCCCTCAGGAACATGCTTTGGGGAGAAATATCGGGCACAGGTTCAAAAGTGTATAGAATAGACCCCAAACACCAAACACACCGGGAACCTCACCCTGACACCCACTCCTCCACAATCTCTCCAAGTTTGGGGCAGATTACATATCTGGGGTCTCCTCTGCTTGCATCAAATTCCTGAACACCTCTCTGTGTGATGAGGCTGAAAGTGGGTGCAAAGGGTGCTCATTGTGGGGAGAAGAAGTCCTCCACCCCTTGCATACCACAGGCCCCCATTCCTGGGCATCAAACACATTCTGCCAGGCCACTGGATTCCAACCTTAGCAGGGAATCACAATCTCAGAGCCTCCTTTCCCCGATCTGTTCCTGGGGCTCTCCCTAGAGGCAAAAAGAGTTCTAAGTACTGTTTGGTGTGAGCAGAGAGATGGGGTGGCTCCAAGCCCTGAGTCCACCTAACAACCAAACCCCAGCAGGGGAGAGAAGTTCACAATCAGGAGGATATAAAATGTGGGTTCTCACTCAGCCAAGGCACCCAGTAGCTAAGCCCCTCTGCTTGGTGTGAGCTGAGAGATGTGGTGGCTCAGAGCCCTGAATCCACCTAACACCCAAACCCAGCAGGGGGACAGAAGTTCACAACCAGGAGGGCATAAAACATGGATCCTCATCTGAAGAACTCAGCATGAGCAGAGAGATGGGTTTGACTCAGAGCCCTGAGTTCACCTAACTCCCAAACCCCAGCAGGGGAGAGAAGGTCACAGTCAGGAGGATATAAAATGCAGATCCTCACTCAACCAAGGCACTCAGTAGCTCAGCCCCTCTGCTTGGCATGAGCAGAGATATGGGGTGGCTCCGAACCCTGAGTCCACCAAACACCCAAACCACATCAAAGTAGAGGAGTTTACAATCAGGAGGGAATAAATGAATGTGCTCTGCTAGTCCGCTTTTAACAAATCCCCTGCCTCTCTGTCTAACTGCCAACACCCAACAGAGGAGAGGCTGTGGAGCTGAGCTGATACCATTCTGATCCCATAGAGCAGAATGGGAATTTTGTTATTGGCAGCCAGCAGTGCCTGTTAAGCTTTGGAGGGCTCCTATTGGTGTTTCCAAGGCTGGAAAATTCCACCCCTGCTGCTTTGAAGTTTTGTAAACAGTTTAATTGAACAGAGACGGTTTAGAAATGTATCCATTCACGAACCTCCATGAACCGCCATAAACCACCACAAACAGCATCAAAGTTTGTGGAATGTTCATGCCTTCACGAACCACAAACTGACCAAAATTCATGACGAACCTTAGTTTGTGGGCTGGTTCATGCCCATCCTTATTAAATATAAGACAGACTTACAAAACTGACAGCCTGTCACTCCCTAGGCAGGCAGGCAGGTGTTGAGGTCAGACTGGTATGATACTGCTGCATTTAACCTAATAGACAAAACTGGACTTTTGGTCAGGTACCACTGTGATTGGCTGATTGCCTTTACCTGCTTATCTGCTTGGTGGTCCTCCTGCTTTATTATTTGCTACCAAATGTATTCCACACAAGATTTCATATTAGTATTTTACTGCTGACTGAATACACAACATGGTCTTTGAAAATGTCTGTATACAGGTACAGGGGGGATTTCTAGCAAAATGGCAACATATATTTATCATAAATGGTGGGGGGGATGAATAACCGGAATTAATCATGTAAAACTAATTGAATGAAAAGTGTTGCCATTTACATCAGATCTATACAAGTCATAAGCTCATAAGGAAAACAGAGATACATCCTTCTAAGTCCATTGAACTTAATGGATGTAGGGTTACACTGCTGGTATTGCTAATGAATGAAAGGTTTCTCTTTAGGACTGATTTCAAGGGAAATTTCACTTGAAAATAATGGAGCATACATACAGTTAGCCTCACATAGAACTTAGCATCTCCACTGGATGACAAAGTCAGTAAATGTTTGCTAGGCATGCCTACTTTATCAAGGAATGGAACTCCAGCTAATTCAGCAGTTTTGTTTTATGTGCTTCACTTTATATTACAAAACTAACTGGGAAGGGAGAGTATAAATCTAGAAATGAAAAGGTGGAAACTCTCTCAAAAGAGAGTCTTTTTGCCTGCTAGATTTGATACCATATGGCTGTGAACTTGCTAAGAGGCCTTGAATTCCGCTTAATACAAAATAGTATTTTGATCTGTGCATGGTAATTTTACCTTTCTTGACTCACTATACCGTTTGATGAAGGATTGTCTTCAAAACAGTCTTAATATTATGTACGATACTGTTGGGGAGTACTGGACAGTAGTTTCTCTATGGACTGTTATCGCCCCTAGGAGGGCTTGTGCTTGTGGACTATTTTGAACTGTGGCCCCAGTCACACGGCAAAGTTGCCGCGGGAGAGGCACAGAAGGTGGGCGGATTATCTGGGCGTGATCACACCCCAACTTCTGGGAAGTGGAGCGCAGACAATGCACATTTAAAAACTAGTACCTCCAAGGTACTAGTAAACGTTTGCCACAGGCTGCCTCCAGACGCCCGTGGTGTGATCGCGCCGGCGCGTGGCATTCCCCTCCGGTCCCTCGTTTACCCGCTGGCACCAAGGGGAGGACCCATGGTGTGCCGCCGGCGCGTCTGATTGTGTAATCGCAGATCAAACTGCGCCGGGACAATTAGCCACGCCTCTCTCCGCGATATTCGGCCCGTGTACTCGGGGCCTGTATTACTTTAAGAATCATCATTCTATGGTTTGTGTGACTGTATGATGTGCATTGCATTCTTTTGAAGTGATGTACGTGTTTACATATTCAATATAACATATTTCTATGAGTATCATCACTTGTCTTAAAAAACTTTTTGTTATTTTATATTGCACCAGCACTCTACTGAAATCAGATTGATCTCCTTTGGATTTGGGTGGATGGGTAGGTTTATTGATTTGGCCCAGGTGTCAGCAAGCTGCCATTATGTTTCTATGACCTCTGTGTACATATCCTTCCCCTGTTGCACCCGGCTTGTTATTCTGCTTCTATGCTGGAATGCCTAAGATAATCTACTGGAGGGGTTGTGGAGGAGAGGATGCTGTAATGCCTGCCCATGATTATCGGCTGGGAACTGCACCTGTGATGTGCTGCGTGGTTCTCATGGACTGGCCGCGCACCCGTTTCTTTAGCCCGCCAGCGGGAATGTTATTCATTGGATCTGTGTCTGTTTGAATTTCCTTTATTATGCTTGCCCTACCTGTGTATCCCCAGTTCTAACAAAGAACGTGTTTGAGTGTCTTTCCAACGCTTTGAAATAAATTTTGCTTTTCTTGAAAACGTGGATTTATTCTCGATGCTTGGGGATCCAACACCAGGCAGCTCAAGATATCACATGATTTGCATCAACATGCTAAACCAGGGGCCCCCGGCCTGTTTAAGCCTGCAGGCACCTTTGGAATTTCAAGAGGAGGTGGTGAGTGCCAAACCCAAAATGGCTCCTGCAGTAGGTGAAGCCAAAAACAATAACTTCCTCCTTAGTTGGGAAAAGAATCACAGAAAGGGAATACAAAGAAATGAAGGAAAGCCTGAGAGAGAGGGAGAAAAAGAAGGCACAAATTTAGAAAGGGAAATCTGGAGGGAATGGAACACCAAGCCTGGGTGCTTACCAGTCCTCTTGGGCCCCCGGTGGATGCAGCAGCTATTGCAGCTCTAAAAAGCCCTACTTTATAATGCCCCTGCCTACTTTTTGAAAGGTCCAGCAGGTGCTAGGGGAAGTACTGGCAGGTGCCATGGTGATCCTGAGAGCCACATTGGGGAACCCTGTGCTAAAGCATTAACATGGTTATACGTATCAATAAAAAGGAACAAGCTGGGAACCTACAAGGACTTACAGGGGAAAACCTCATTTTCCCTTGTGTCTCCCACAGCACACCATTTCCTCTTTCCTTCCTCTGGGTACCCCCAACCCCCATACCCCCACATTTTCATGCTTCCTTCCTATTCACACACTTTTGTTCCCCTCTCCTCTATTTTATCCTCACAACAACCCTGTGAGGTAAGTTACACTGAGAGTGAGTGCCTAAAGGTCACCCAGTCATGGCAGAGTGGGGATTTGGACATGAATGTCCTAGATCAGTGATGGTGAACCTTTTAGAGACCGAGTGCCCAAACTGCAACCCAAAACCCACTTATTTATCGCAAAGTGCCAACACGGCAATTTAACCTGAATACTGAGGTTTTACTTTAGAAAAAAGAACTCATACATTAACATAAGATGATCCAAACAAAGTAAGGAAAGCAATCCCAAAATCTTTTATTTACTTAAAATTATTTGGCAGAGAATCCCACACTTTAATGACGGTCTGGGCCTGGCTGGGGTGATGGCACACTGTCCTAGATCCTAGTCTGCCACTCTTACCACTATACCGCATTGTCTTTGATGCTGTCGAATAGTAGTGAGTTGCCAGGTGGTTGCTCCTGGGCCTGCATGTCCTTTAGTTACAAAATGTCCTTATACCATTATAGTTCTAGAATTTCCACTATTATGATTCAAGAATTTTGGTGTTTCATTGCTCCTTCATTTAATTTAATAGAAGCATTTAATGAATTAATTCTAGACTTGGAGCATGCAAAATTTGCCACAGCATTTACTTTTTAGTTCCTCTTTAGCATTCCCCCGGGTACATATGTGCATTCATAAAACATTGCCAAAAAAGCAATACTGCTACCACTGCAATGTTTATTGCGTAACTGTTCTTATGTTGATATGTCGTTGTGGATGTGCATATGCATACAAGCGCTTGTGCATTGGCCAAACATAACACAAATAGAATCTTGACACAACCAGGGCTTTTTTTAAAAAAACAAGGTGTTTGAACTCTCAAGAGAGAAATGAAGTTTTCAATCTGTATACTGAAAACTCCTGAACTTTTAAACATTTTAAAAAGAATGTTGGCAAAGAGGTCCCAGAACTCTTCCGGTGCTTTCCCCCAGAAAAAAAGCCCTGGCACACAACCATACATATAACCAGGGCTATTTTTGGGCAGGAATTTCAGGAATGCACAGGAACGGAGTTCTGGCTGGCTCCTGAGTTGGCCACGCCCAGCAGGAACTCATTAGCATAATAGGCCACACCCAATACAGAAATTCATTAGGATTGGCTACATTAGGGGTGTGTGGCCTAACATGCAAAGGAATTCCTGCTACAAAAAAAGCCCTGGGTTTTTACAACAAACAAGGTAAACAGAATAAGAAGGGAAAGGTGGGTGTGGCTGGATGGCCACACTTCTGCGAACATGGGGTGTGACCTAATATGCTAATGAGCGGTGCTGTCAGGGTGTGGCCTAATATGCTAATGAGTTTTGCTGTTGTGTGTGGCCTATTATGCTAATGAGTTCCTGCTGGGCTTTTTCTACAAAAAGAGCCCTGCATACAACCATTTCAAGTCTTGTCTCTTGCAGAGGTATCAGTGTGCACATCTGTATTGTATTGATGTGGGAGGGGGGATTAGTGAAAGGAAGTCATAGGGTTGATTTCCACAAGACAGAGTTCACAAGGGAGGGACCAAACAGTTACAAAGTCTCATGTGACTTCTGAGTTGTCTTCAGTTCTCATGCCTGTGATCAGAACAATTAATAGAACAGGTGAGGATTCCATCTCAGAAACAAGACCAAGTAACTGTGAACTACAGACCACAGGAAGAAATCTGGGTAAGGAGTTTGGAAGTGTGCTTAAAAGAGATGGCTTCTGTCCTCTTTTAATTCTGGCCAAATTCTGAAGTGAATGAAATCCAGAGTTGGTACCATAGTCTGCTTCAGGCTTTCATAAATGCCTAAAGGCATGCAGCAAAGCTGTCAATCAGTAAAAACAGGCATATCCCTGGTCCACACTAGAAACCACATGTTATCTATGATTTGAATGAGAGAACAATGCAGTACACTGCAACAGTTACATGCAACAGTGATTTCAGAACCATAACAATTCTACTGAATCTATAAGAACAATGTCCAGAAAGATGCATATATGTATGAAAATAAACGGAAAGATTTTGCACGTCACTTTTTAAAGAAAAGTAGGTGCTTCCATTACATACTCCAGCATTTCTTAATATAGCAATCACGTGAAACCATGCGCCAGACTATAACTATGGTGATCCTTATATCTCAGGATGTAAGGGAGAGATAGGACTGGATTTTGCTGAGGGTTTATCTGGGGAGAAATGTGCAGCCTTTTGATATCTCCTATCTCACTTCAGTGCATCCCAAAATGACCCCCAAATACTGTTCTGAGGGGAGGGGCTGTCTGTCATCGGGCAGTGTTTAATGAAATGAGTTGTGAACCATGAAAGTTTGTGTAGGAATAAATGTTTATGGAACTACTGGATTCCCATTTTTATTTTGCTGTTTCTAGACTAACACAGCTACACATCTGGAATTAGCTTCAACAAATATCCATACAGCTCTTTGAACAAAACGAGTTTACAGAAGAGATTTTTTTGGTCAGCCTTTTTTTTTTTTTGCAGCCCCCTCCATTATCGTTGAGGGCTCCAGAATAATAAAGAATGGGAGAACAAGCAGAAATCACCCCCTTCATTTGTGAGTGAAAAGAGCAATACAAAGTCTTGATCCAACAATGAGAGCCCATGATTTCTGCTGACTCCCCCTTCTTACTGCAGCCTCACATTCTGGAGGGTTAAGAACATAAGAGACGCCAATGTTGGATCAGGCCAAAGGCCCATCCAGTCCAACACTCTGTCACACAGTGGCCAAAAATACCAGGTGCCATCAGGAGGTCCACCAGTGGGGCCAGGACATTAGAAGCCCTCCCACTGTTGACCCCCCCAAGCACCAAGAAGACAGAGCATCACTTGCCCCAGAGCCCCTATCTATACCTTGTGGCTAATAGCCACTGATGGTTCTCCAACCCTTAGAGGTAGGTTTTGAGGGACATAAGGAAACACTATGGGCAGAGGGGGTTGGTAACAAACCCTTCTGAACACGTGCTCAGTTTACGAAAAGGTTGTTTTCAAGCCACTGCTTTTTTGAAATGTCATCTTGAATATATCCAAGAACAGCCCTTTTAACTTTCCAATCAATGGAAATGTTCCCCCTCCCCAAGCCCGATGATCTGAAATATTGCCCCTGGAGTGAAATTCAGAGAGCAGCATGGCTAAAATAAAACAATTAAATTTTGTCAGTCACCCCAGAGGTGAAACCTGTTTGGGGTGACTATGTGAGTCGGTTTTCCTATTCAAATTACAGTAACTGCACAGACAGATGAATTAATATTAGTAATGAGAGTGCCCAGCTACTGAACCATCAGCTTTCATATAACAGTCTTGGCAGACCAGAAAACTATAGAAATATAATCTACAGCACAGCATAAAAGATGAAGTAATTCCAAAGTCAGATCGATAGGATCTTTTGATATTTTCTCTTAAAATTCTGTTTGAAGTAGATGGTCCGTGTCAAGTGTTCTCCTTCGATAAAGCTTTTATATAGCCAGTGGGAGGAGGAGGGGAAAGAACTTTGAAAAGTTCAGTTTTCCCCCTCCACTATATTTGTTCCGGCTTGGCAAATTCATGCTGTGTTGTGAGGATTCTGGGACCTATAACTAGAAATGAGTTATTTAAAGTATTGTTAATTGTTGCTGAATGACAAAGTTTCGAAGGAAGTTATAAAACCGAGTCCCTTAAATACATAACACAAATATAGTTTCTTCTGAAACTATCAATTTCTACACAGATCCACCCCATCAAAGAAGAAAAATCAAGCTATTAAAAATGCTGAACACTGCAGACGGGAGAGGAATAAAGACTGGGAATGAATGGAGGTTATTGCACTTCTTTTTAGATTTCTAGATAGTCGGTTTTCAACAGTTTTAATTTTCCTTTTTTTGCTGCTGATTTTCTATGTCTGTTTGTATCTTGTACATGCTGTATAGTTTGACTGCACAATTTTTACATACATACAATATATGACACATATATGTATTATTTGACCTGGATAGCTCAAGCTAGCCAGATCTCGGATGCTAAGCAAGGTCTGCCCTGGTTAGTATTTGGATGGGATACAACAATGGAAGCGTTGGAGTGAACAACTCAGCATGCCTGGACATTGGGGGGGGGGGTCCTACATCACTCTAAGGGCATAAAAGTGTTACCTCCTTGAGTGGGATGTCTCTGTCTTAACACGTGGTCAGGTATGCAGGCCCGTAGCTAACATGGGGCCCACGGGGCCCAGCCCCCTAGTGTTTCTTCTGGGCTCCCTCTCTCCTGGGCTGCCCCCAAATGCTCCAACCTACCACCTGCCCTGTACTTCCATTTAATTAGCTGGTGGCCCCCCCAAGGCCCCCTCACAAAGAATTCCCTAGCTACGGGGCTGGGTATGAGGTTTCATTACTCCCTGCTCACTTCTTCACATATCATTTTCAGGTATCTGAAGAAGTGAGCAGTGACTCACAAAAGCTCATACCCTACCACAAATGTTGTTAGCTTTTAAGGTTTAAGGTGCTACTGGACTCTTACTCTTTTCTTCTGCTACAGACAGACTAACATGTCTACCTGTCTATCTGTCTTAACATGGGAGCTGCCTTTTGACTCCTCCCCTCTCTGAGTGTCCTTTGCTCTTCCCCATTCTGCATATGGTTCTGCATAGGTCTCTCCTGTAGAAACAATGCCCTCATATTTCCATACACATGATGCAGGACTTAGCTGGCCACATGTGATAGGGAAAGTACTCTTTAGATTAGGCTTCTCTCTCTCTCCTTTCAACTGCAACCTGAATGTGAACTGAATCTACTTGTAAGTTTTCCTTTTGCAATATACTACTTGGGAGATTTATTTACTGCACTCGTTATCACACTTCTATGACTGGGCAAACCCTGCTATATTAACCAAATATCTAGGGTTGCCAAACTCCAGGTGGCAGCTAGAGATCCCCCGCTATTAGAATTGATCTCCAGGCAACAAAGATCCATTCACCTGGAGAAAATGGCCATTTTGGAAGGTGGAGTCTATGGTATTCTACCCCATTTAAGCAGGGACGGCCCCAGCTTATTTTGCACCTTAGGCGAGGATCCCTTCTGGCGCCCCACCCTGTGCGCCCACCATTTTAAAAAAATAAATGCATTTTAGGAAGAATGAAAAACACAAATAATCAAGAAACTCCCAGAGTACGGGGCCGGGTGCAGTTTGGCGCCCCTAAGGGCCAGCCCGTTCTAAGCGATCACCTAGTTCGCCTAGTGAGTAAGCCGGCCCTGCATTTAAGTCCTTCCCCTTCCCTGGTATTTCACAGGGAATGGCAAACCATCTCTGAATGTCTGTTGCCTACCATACCCTACAGGGTCCCCAAGAGTCAGATGCAATTTGCCAGCAAAAGGAAAATATGTATTACAAGTGGAGACCACAAAAAAACAACTGTGGAACAGCTATGCCACCCCCCCCCCTTGATTCTTCTCTTCTCATCTTGCTCAGTTTCTCTCTCTTTCACTCCCCCACTTACTGTCCCTCTACTGCCAGTCCTTCTCTCTTTTTGCCCCCCCCCCCGCCAGCTTTGGGAGCTCAGCGGCTCTGCCTTGTTTCTCTCCATCAGGGTGTCTGTTGTGGGGAGGGGAAGGGAATGGAGTTTGTAAGCCGCTCTGAGACACCTTTGGGTAGTGAAGGGCGGGGTATAAATCCAATCTCTTCTCTTCTTCTCCATGCATTTCACTGTTGTTGTTTTTTTAGCCTCTTTTGAACTTTCAATGGAAACCATTCAAATCAATAGGTATTCGGGCAGTTCCCATTGTTTCCAGTGGACATTCCTCTTGTCATTTGTTAGTACACTCTTGCTGAGACCACTTTGGGGACTGAAATGAGGAATCACCACTAAGTTACACCCAGCTCCATTTCTCTGTTTCGAAGTCAAATGGAACAGTGGGTGCTCTGAGAGGGGGGCTTGGAGGCAGTAAAAAGTAATGGGAGAGCCTAGCAACTGGTTCTGAATCCAGAGAAGGGGAGGGGTGCTGCTTGTTAGGCCGCGGTCACACAGTCCTTTTGATTGGGTTTTGCCGCTGTTCCCTCCCACATTTAAGTTTGCTGATCAGACAGGCGAATCCGCCTCCCGCACCGAAGCGGGCTCACTCCTGCAATGCTCCCGGGTTTTCCTGCCCCTGGGGAAATCAAGTGTTTTCCTGGCACTTGCGCTTTGAATGTGCAATTTCGCCCATCTGCACAGCCATCTTTCGCAATGATTGTGATTAGGGCCGTCTGACCGCTCTGTGCGTTTGTTTGTTTTTAAAACCTTCCAGCTTTGAGCGCTTGAGTAAACAAGCACTCATCCTGCTTGGAGAAAAGTCCTGCCCGCCATCCCCCGGCATGGAGGCGGCATTGAAAGTTTCTGGGGGAGGAAGCTGGGGGGCGGACTGGCAGGCGAGCGGGCTTTGGCATCCGCCCCAGGAGTCCCTGAAGCTGCTCTGTTAGGAGGGAGGGAGGGAGCCCCCAGCACCGGGGAGTGCGCCCAGCTATCCAGCAGCATCAGGCGGAAAGGAGGTGCCTTTTTCTTTTCTTTTCATCGGGCTGGTGTCTGGAAAGTTGTTGGTGGGGGGAGGTGGGCAGGCAGGGAAGGTGAGCTTGTGGTTAAGGGGGGATGCGTGAACATTCCAACTTGGAAAAAAATATTCCGGTTTTAATTACATCGGGAACAAAGTGCAATTGCCTTGCTGTGTAACCACAGCCTTAGTCATCAACCCAGGATGAAGGTTTCTTCCTTGCTCTAGAGGAGATAGCCTGCTATCCTCAGTCCCCAACCTGGGGGTGCATTTGGATCCAGCCTTTGTCAACATCCATGTGTTCTATAAGTCTGGCTGTAGATCATATCAATCTGTTTGACAGGAGCTGACAGCTCAGAGTGTCAGTAGAGCTGGCTCCAACCGGTTCTGTCTAGTTGATAGCAGAGCTAATTAACAGTGACTGAGCATTGCATCCTGATTGGACAATGCTTTTATATATGTGATGCTGTACAATGTACCTTCCTTCCTGATGGAAACCTGGTGTCTGCGTGAGCATTTTGTCGTTCTGTGCAATATATTGGTGGAGGCTTGTGTAAATAAATTGTATATAGTTTTATACCAAGCCTATAAGACTTATGTCTTCTTTGGGTTCATAGCAAAGATAATTAACAGTGACTCAGCATTGGGTCCTGATTGGACAATGCTTGTATATATGTGATGCTGTACAATGTACCTTCCTTCCTGATGGAAACCTGGTGTCTGCGTGAGCATTTTGTCGTTCTGTGCAATATATTGGTGGAGGCTTGTGTAAATAAATTGTATACAGTTTTATACCAAGCCTATAAGACTTATGTCTTCTTTGATACTCTCACACCACTTGCAACCTGCAGTGGGCTAGCACCGCGCAAACCTCGACAGCCTTATCTTTGAATATTTCGTAGCCCCTCCCTGCGTACCCAGGGCCAGCTCACTCACTAGATGAACTAGGCATTCACCATGGGCGGGCCAGCCCTTAGGGTGCCAAACTGCACCCAGCCCCCTGCCAAAGCCCCCCACCTGCACCAAAAGCCCTGCATCTCCCTGACCGGGTGACCACCGCCACTGCCGCCTCTTTCTCCCTGAGTCCAGCAAGCGCTGACTGGCTGGCCCTTAGGGCACCAAACTGCCACCACCACCCCGCCCTGCATCTCCCTGATCAGGTGACTGCTGCCGCTACCGCCACTGTCTCTTTCTCCCCAAGTCCGCCAAGTGTGCCCAGAAGCACTGACAGGCTGTGCAATGTCCTCTCGGAGGATGAGCCGAGGAGGGCAAACCAGGACAGGTGCATGGAGGAGGAGGGGATGGGACACCAGCTGGGGGGACGGAGAGCTTCCGGCCGGGGATGCGCCCAGGGCCGGATCTGGTTGCAGCCTGCAGGGGGGCAAGCCGGCCAGGGGGGGTCACCTTCCCAGTCGGTTGCCGGGAACTCGGAGGGGCCAGCCAGCAGATTTGGGCTGGAGGCGGAGAGGTGGGCTAGCAGGCAGCCCTGGTGGAGGGAAACCCCCCCCCCGCTCCCTCAGTTGCTTTGCTTTGCTCCTCTTTTGCGGGCCCACAGGAAGGTAAGTTCTGCTTTCGTTGCGGGGGAGAGGGGAGGTGGGGTGGGAGGCTTTTGTGAAGATTTTAGTTCCAGGCACACCTATTTTTATTGTCTTGTATAGAAGAATTTGCTAGGTTGGCTGCCAGGATTAGAAACATGCACGGTAATATGTTTGTGTGTTGGATTTTGGTGGGTAGGTGTATGCTTTTCAGGCTCTTGTGTGCTCAGACTATGATATCTTCCCCCCCCCCCTTCCTGTTAATGATTTGGAATTTAAAACTGTTCAGTTCAGGCAGCCAATCAAGTGGACACACCAAATAGTTGTACAATTTTGTTTTGTTTGCAGTGTTTGCTGAATGTTTCCCCCTTTACTTGCCTTTATAATTTCAGAGGGTATGAAGTTTTGAGAGTCAAAGTTCCCTTGCTCTGGGTAGGGGGTTTAAAAATGGCTGCTCCACGGGCCTTTTTGGTGGCTCCTTGGTCACTTGTCCAGCTGGCCAGTCTCTTCCATGGCAGTGGTTCATCTGCTCTCCCTCTGCCAACTGTGCCACCTTGGTGGATCTGCTGGCTGCTTCCCCAGCTATCCAGCCTCTTCACTCCCTTGATGGGCCAGCCAGCTGCACGCCGGCCTCTCAGTACTCCTCCATCTGCCTGAAGCTGCTGCTTTGCCACCTCAGCTGTGTAAGAGCTGCACAGGCAGAAATAAGTCTACTGGTTTCTTTTGGGGGGAATTAAATCCTCCCAGTGTACTTTTTAAAATATTTTCAATTTTTTCTGCAAATGTGGGAGTTTGGAGAAAAGCCTCACTGCTCTCCCTGTGGGCTCAATCAGCAGATATAAGCATCTACAGATGTGACTGTATGTATAATGCTTATTTACTGATGCAGAAATAACACTGAAAAATACAGACACTACAAGAAAAACCCATCTGTTACATTTTTATCCCATTCTTCCTTCAAGGAGATAGGGGCAGTGGATACAACTGTCTGTTTTCACAACACCTCTGTGATTTCAGTGGGCTTAGACTGGAGTGACTCTTCACAGGATTCCACTGTCAGGCTGTGGTCAGACGTGCAGTTTGATCTGGTGTGGTGCCACTTCTAATTGATCCAGGGGTTTTTGTAATGGAGAATTTTGATCAGACCTCCACTCCAACCCATGTCAATACGCTTTCACCCCGTGGTTGACTGATCAGACTCAGCAGCCACAGAGTGGGGCAGTCAGGCAGGGTTTTTTCCCATTTGTCTTTTGAGCATGCACATAAACATTTATGGGAAGCAGTGCTTCAAACTCCTGGCAGAATTACAGCAGCTGGTGGCCAATGGGATTTCTGGAAGAGGCTGCTGGGTGATGGGATATATAGTCCAGCATGGGGGAAGTGTTTTTGAAACTGTTCCTTTGGAAAAATCCAACCTTTCAAATGTTTCAAAGTCATAAGACAAAATTGTTATGTAAGAATATGACAAAACAGAAACAAGCTGAACTGCAAGAACAAATACAATGTGAAGTAGTAAAGAAGGTGAAGTATTTGGGAATTGAAATGACAATGAAAAATATAGATCTTTATAAGAACAATTATGAGAAACTTTGGACAAAAGTTCAACAAGACCTGAAAAAATGGGATACTATGAATTTGTCACTGTTGGGAAGAATATCGGTGGTAAAGATGAACGTTTTACCCCGTTTAATGTTTTTATTTCAAACCTTTCCGATATTGAAGGAAATAAAAGTCTTAAATCAGTGGCAAAAAGAGATTTCAAGGTTTGTCTGGGCGGGAAGAAAACCAAGGATTAAAATGAAAATTATTTGCGACGCTAAAGAAAGAGGAGGATTTCAGTTACCGAACTTCAGACTTTACTATGAAGCGATTTGCTTTACCTGGATAGAGCAGTGGATAAATTTGGACAATAAGAAGTTGCTAGCGTTGGAAGGACATGATTGTAGATTTGGTTGGCATGCCTATCTCTGGTACGAAAAGACAAAAGTGGATAATTTTTTTAATCATCATTTTATGAGAAGATCACTATATAGGACTTGGTTGAGATATAGAATATTTTTCTATGAAGCGAGACCATTATGGATTGTACCTGCAGAAGTAATTACACCGTATTCGAGACATAAAGGCGAAGATTGGTTGCCATATAGAGACATTTTGAAATTAGAAGGAAAAGACTTTGTGATTAGAAAGAGAGAAGAGCTAGACTTTGAATATGATTGGTTAAAATATGCACAGATTGTAGCCTTATTTAGAACAGATAAAAAAGATATGGCTTTAGAGAGGAAAAAAATGACATAGAGGCAGTGTGGGAGGTAAAAGGAAAGAAAATTATATCAAACCTATATAAAGTTTTGTTAAAATGGTTTACAGAGGATGAGTCAGTAAAGGAGCAAATGCTTAAATGGGCAGTAAATATAAATAAGGAGGTGACTATGTCATATTGGGAATGTTTATGGAAAAATTCTATTAAGATATCAACATGTACTAATGTAAAAGAAAATTGTTATAAAATGATGTATAGGTGGTACATGACTCCAAAGAAAATAGCATATATGAATGAAAATATGTCTAGCAAATGTTGGAAATGTAAGAAAAAAGAAGGCTCCTTTTACCATATGTGGTGGACATGTGATAAAGCTGTGACTTTTTGGACAGAAATTCATGAAGAAATGCAAAAAAAATTGAAATGTAATTTTAAGAAAGAACCGGAGATACTACTTCTAGGTTTAAAGATGGAAGAAGTAAATGTACAAAAAAAGACTTTGCTATGGTATTTAATTACTACGGCAAGAATGACATATGCACAATGTTGGAAACAGGAGAGAATTCCAGATAAATGGGAATGGATACAGAAAGTCCTATTTATGGCAGAAATGGACAAATTAACAAAGAAGCTGAACAATAAAGAAGATCAAGATTTTTTTGAAGAATGGAAAGACTTTAAAGAATATTTAGAAAGAAATTGGGATGTTAAAATTACTATACTGTATTTAGACAATTATTAGGGTCGAAATGTAGTAATGTTTGAGTTGTAAGCAAAAATGTTACCTTGAAATGTGAAACCGTTTGTGGGCAGGGAGAAGCATTGCGGGAAGCCACCAAAAGGGGGGGGAGTTAAAAGAAATGGATTTGAAGGTTGATTGTTAAATGTTGAACTTGTTAATTCAAAATAAAAGTTTTTGAAAAAAATGTTTCAAAGTCAGGGGAGAGAATAAAAGAGAGAAGCCCTTGTGTCCTGTGTGGTGGTGTTTTTATTTAAAAGGTTGGAGTGGAGCTGGAGCCACAGGCATCATTCTCAGACTGGCTCCCTCCCTTTCTGAAAAAAAGTGTTCTTTTCAATTAACCCCTTCCCAACCCCATGTGCCACAAAGTTGTAGGCAGAAAAATGCTGAAACACACAGGGGTCTTTCTTTGGAAATTTTAAAAAGAAAACACATTTTTGTGAAGCTCCTGTGTGAAAGAGATGTCTGTAAAAAAAATAAATGCACAAGCAGTGTTTCAAAACCCTGGCATGAAGACCTGCTTATGCGCACATCGCTAACTGCCTCCAAAAATGGTGGCAAACTGGAACAGGAATGTTCAGACTTCCCAAATGGTTTGAGAGTGTGATGGATTGATCAGACTTCCAGAAATGCAAGGTGCCTGATTACTCCAATTCAAAGGTGGGGCCGAATGGGGTGCTGACAACTGGGGAACAACAGCAATGATATCAAATCAAAAAGCACATCTGACCACAGCTTCAGTTTCCTTTCCCCCCCCCCCAAGGAGTGCATGTAAACACAGAATCATAGGTTGAGTTTACAATGAGAAAATATTAAAACGGCAATTTAGTTTCAGGGCAAGACATCAGGGGTAAACCTTATGAAATAATCTCTAAAGAAGTCAAGAGGAGGGCAAGAAGGGGAAGGTACAGACAAGAAGACTCAAAAGCTGGTATGCCATGTTCTTCTCTTTTGGCTATGCCTTAAGGAAACAATTTCTCCATAAGCCTCAAGAAAATGAACCAATATACTTGTATCCAAATTATCCATGGGCAGGTGGGGAAGAGAATGAAGAAGGAAGTAAAGGGAACATTCCCGACAAAGGGAATGAAAAGAATAGAAAAAGACTTTAAACAATGAACAAAATGGAAATTGTGTTTTTTTAAAATGAGAAACTAAATTCTAAAGAGCAACACAGTGTTTGCATGCTTCTTTGTTAATTTAGCCCAACAACTAAGAACTTCCCCACAAGCCTTGTTTTCCGAGGTGAGGCAGATGGCAACAAGAGACAGGGCCTTTTCAGTGGTGGCACCTTGTCTGTGGAATGCCATTTCCCTTAAGGTTCCCTTGCCGCTTACACTACCCTCTTTTAGCTGCCAGGCCAAAATGTTTTCTTTTTACCCAGGCTTTTAAATAAGGCGTTGATATTTTAACATTGCTTTTGCAGTCTGCTTTCAGACTGATACTCATCTTAAGCTTTCAGTGTTCTGTGGTGTTTTATGCTCTGGCTGGTTTTCTTAAGGCCCAGTTTATACAGTTCTGCAGGGAGCTCTTCCACCAGGCTTTCAAATAGGAGCTGCCACCACTATAACAACTGCAACAGCCTGTAGAGCCTGGTCCCTGGTCGGTTATCAATAGCCTAGGTGCACCGACTACATCTGAGGAAGATCAGTGAGCTGGAACTTAAATCAACTATGGAATGCACTCATGCGGTAATGCCATCGTTATGACACCAAACAACAAAGCTAGCACTTTAACATTGTATTGTTTTAATGAACCGTTTTTAGATGTTTATGAACTTTTGATTGTTATTGTGAATTTTATCCCTTGTAAGCCTCCCTGAGCCTGCTCCGGTGGGGTAAGGCAGGGTATAAATCGTAAAATAAATAAATAAATGATTATGATGATGGTGATGATGATGATAATAATAATTATTATTATTCACAGTAAGGTATTTGGCTGGTAGATGGTGTTCTGCAATTCGAGATCTAGCCAAGTTATAAGGAATTGCAGAGGTATCGTTGCAGGATTATTGCTGTTCCAAGCAACACTTGTCTTCTGGAGCTGAGTTGGTGTTATTTGTTCAGTGTCCGGAATGTTCAGGTGTTTCTTGAGACTTCTAGGGACTGCTCCAAGGGCTCCGATGAGAACTGGCACAATGGTCACATTCTTCTCCCAGGGACCCTCTCACTGTATTCATAAGTTTTGGTATTTTGTGATCTTCTTCTGTTCTTTCTTTTCTATTCTGCTGTCTCCTGGAATTGCAATGTCAATGATCCAAACCCTATCAGGTGCAAGGTGCAATTTAAAGAGGAACCAGCCATGAACCTATAGTATAAGCCATTATACAGCAGTCACAAAGCTGTTCTCTTGTTCAAGTTGACATTGCAAGCAAAAACATCAAGGTGCTCTAGTGAGGGGGTTCAAACCATGCTTAAAGGAAGCATTTGATCATGGCTAAGTTCAATTGATAGTATACCTTGTTTCAGCAGGGGGACAAGACTAAAGGGTTATGTCAAAGTGGAATTGCAAGGTCTCTTGGAAGCAGGTCCAGGCATATGAGGCAATCCTGGAGAAAGGATGCTAGCACAAGAGACCTCCAGACACCCCAACTTGGTGGAGCTGAAGTAGTAAAAGTTTAGAGAATGGAGGAATCGGGTCATGAAAGCAGAGAGGTAATTTCCCCTTTTTTATATAAAATATCAATACACCTTTCCCTCACAGAGTCCAAGGTAGCACACAGAATTTGCCAACAGGTAACAGCAATTCAAACAAACTACCGTTGAAAATAGCAATGACATTCATGCCACCAGAGAATTAAAAAGACTCCATTTCCTAGTGCTGGGGAAAGCCGTTTAAGAGCACTGCAGGCACCCAATTCTGGTCTGGACAACTGCGGCACAGGGGGAGGAGGGGCTTCTGCTTCCCCCCATGCGGTTTTTCCAACTCAAGGTGGTGTCTGGTGTGTGTTACCCCTTGGTGCCCTTTCAGATCATGCCACTGTGGTCGTGGCCAGAACTGCGCCCCCCATGGTGCTCTTAAATGGCTTTCCCCAGCACGACAAAATGGAGGTGAACCCAGGGACAGTGTCATGTCCGCGTGTTCCCAAAAAATTCACATTGATCATGTAAGACTGATCTGAGATCAAAGAGCCTTTGAAATCTACTCTTGTACTGTTCCTATAAAACCTCATGGGGACTGCACCTTTTCCACACGCTTTCAAACAAAAGGGGGGGTGGGGCAATAGCAGCATGATCTAAGATTCATTCTGCCTGCTAAGGAGGTCAAATTCTCACCTTCCAAAGAAGCAGAATTATATCTTGCTAGAGTAAATTGCCTGTTCATTACTTTGGAAAACCTGTTCCTCATGGAACAAAGTTTCTTCCTAGGAATAAGTAAGGCTTTTCTGGCAAAACTTCACTTGTTTCTTCATAGTTCTTCACATTTTGCTTGATAATGAGATTTTAAGTCGATTTCAAAGTTCACTTTAGGCATTTTCTGGTCATTCGCCTCAATCACCTCAATCTGGGGAACCCCCCCCCCCTGAAATTCTGCACTGCCCTCCCTGAAATTCTGCCTGGTTTATTAAAATTCTTTTGGTTTCTCTTTAAAATTTCTGAAACATTTTGTGTGAGAAAGCACCCTTTGTCCTCATACACATTTATTCCATATTTCATTTTAAGTAACTTGTGGAAATGTCACAGTTTGCAGGGGATCACACAGGGACCTTCTTCCAAGATCCTCTCAGAGCAGGAATCTTGCAGAAGTGGTAAGTAATATTAACATTAATAAGTAACATCCAAGAGAAATGTCAAAGCTAAATCACAACATCTCCACCATTACATGCCAATGGATGGACAAGCGTAGTGGTGGTGTATGGTTACTGGATAGTAAGGGGGTGTGCGAAGAAAAAAATTCATTATAACTTCAGATCTTGGATTCAAGGGAGGATAAGCCTTTACTATGACCGCTGGCAAGTTCTGTATTCAAATCCATGTGTTTTCTCCAGGTTCCAGGTTTGGGGGACCATTATTTTCCACGGGGAACCAATCTGAGGTTCTGGGGCAGCTGTTTTTAAAGACAATTGCACCAAATTTGTACAGAACATAGTCCTCATTCTAATCTGAAGATCTGCCCTCCCCCCCCAGCTTCAAGCAAGTTGGACAAAGGAGCCCAATCCTACAGGCCCCTGAACAAGGTGCTCCCAGCCATCCTACTTGCAGAACTGCAGACTGGGAGGAAAAAAACAGCTGTGGAAAAGGGCCCTGTTACCACAAAGGAGAGGAGGAAGGAGTGAGCCAGAACAGCAGCTCTGCCATTATTCCTTGTGGGGGGCTTTGGCGGGTGTCAAACAAATGCCAAAACTGCAGGGGAGCTAATGCTGCCTGTCCATGAAACCACCTCCCCCCAAGTTTTCAAGCAAATTTGACCAAGGGGTCCCATCTTATGGGCACCTGACTGAGGTGCTCCCAGGCTATCTTACTTGCAGAGAAAAGTGGCTCCACCCCCACAAACTAGGGAGAAAAGGCTTTCCCTGGGCCACTGGCTGGAAATTTCAGACTCAAAGATAAACAAGATGCCTGCTGATCATCATGGCAAGTACATGAAAAAGAAAAACAACAACAACACAGCTCCCGGAAGAGATCCGGGCCCTGAGGGACCTTGTGCAGTTCCGCAGGGCCTGTAAGACGGAGCTCTTCCACCAGGCCTTTGGGTAGGAGCCGCCGCCACCACCATCGCTATACCATCTTCGATGTACCGTCCACCTACCAGATTCCATGGAGGTGGTTTAGTTTGAGTGTGTTGGGGCGCCTCCCCCTTCACTCAGAGTCTCAGAGCAGCTTAAAAATTCCTTGCCCTTCCTGTCCCCACAACAGACACCCTGTGAGGTAGGTGGGGCTGAGAGAGCTCTTTCCAGAACTGTCCTTGAGAGAATGGCTCCG
Organism: Gekko japonicus; assembly: GCF_001447785.1. NCBI lineage: Eukaryota > Metazoa > Chordata > Lepidosauria > Squamata > Gekkonidae > Gekko > Gekko japonicus. The sequence continues at coordinate 112,037 of NW_015166433.1, read as the reverse complement.
ACAGAACTATGGCTTGCCCAAGGTCATCCAGCAGCTGCAAGTGGCAGACTGGGGACTCAAACCCAGTTTTCCCAGATTAGAGTCCATGCACTTAACCACTACACCAAACTGGAAGCCCTATAGATAGGGTTGCCAACCCAGCACTGGTATTGACCAGAGACTGTAGGGGACATGGAAATTTAAATAGCCTTTGCTCCAACAATGGCATGATGTCACTTCTGGCATGAACCAGGAAGTGACATCATTGAATTGGCATGACATTCTAGGATTCCACTGAAAACCTAGAATGTCAATAAAATCCTAGAGCAGCACTCTGATACAATGACATCACTTCTGGGTTTGCCCAGCAAGAGACATTGTGCTGTCAGAATGACAGCAATTCCCCCCCCCCCATTTCCCCCCACTGCCCTACCAAGCGGCAGCAGGGGACCAGGGCTGCTGGGCTGGAGTTCTCCTGCTTGAGCTGGAGACTGGCAGTATTACTGATAGAATATTCTCAGTTTACTGTACTCTTTTTACAGTAACCTGAGTAAGCAAGGAAGGTTAGCTGTTCGGGCTCTGGAGCCAGAAACAGTAGAGGTGGAAGTGAGGCTGTGAATCAAATAGTGGAGGAGGAATTTGGATATTGGAAGGGTAGGAGACCAGCAGTGGGCAAGCAGAATTTTGGCTATGCTCTACCACATCCCATGACTAAATGAATCCCTCAGTTGTCCTTGTTGTATAGTCAGTCCACAGAGTTGCTAACACTGGGTTGGGGAATTCCTGGAGTTTGGGGTAGAACCTAGGGAGGGTAGGATTTGGGGGTGACCTCATCAGGGTATAAAACCATACAGTCCACCCTTCAAAGCAGGTATTTTGCCAAGGGGAACGGATCTCTGCAGTCTGGAGTTCAGTTGTAATTCCAAGAAATTAGGTCCCACCTGGAGGTTGGCAACCCTATGCCAGAAAATGTCCTTGTGACAGACATCTCCTCATGGAAAGCTTGTGACTCATTGTCAGCAAGCTGCCATTATGTTGTATGTTTTATTCTGCATGGTATATTGTACTCGGTTCATCCCCCCTCCTGTTGCTTCTATTGGAAGGGTAGGAGACCAGCAGTGGGCAAGCAGAATTTTGGCTATGCTCTACCACATCCCATGACTAAATGAATCCCTCAGTTGTCCTTGTTGTATAGTCAGTCCACAGAGTTGCTAACACTGGGTTGGGGAATTCCTGGAGTTTGGGGTAGAACCTAGGGAGGGTAGGATTTGGGGGTGACCTCATCAGGGTATAAAACCATACAGTCCACCCTCCAAAGCAGGTGTTTTGCCAAGGCTCTGCAGTCTGGAGATCAGTTGTAATTCCAAGAAATTAGGTCCCACCTGGAGGTTGGCAACCCTATGCCAGAAAATGTCCTCATGACAGACAGCTCCTCATGGAAAGCTTGTGACTCATCAAGCCCAGCACATCCTTGAAGAGTGACTTCTCAGGGAAGGACCCACAAAAACATCCTGATCCTTCTGCCTCCCTCAGACAGTAAAACAGGTGTGTCTGTAAGAAATTATTGGCAGGCCACAATATGGGGCTTGTAGGCCGTATTCTGGTTCATGGGTCATCAGTTGCACAGGCCTGCTGATAAAGTATGCCCTGCACATCAACACAAACCATGCTAGCTGACATGAGGTGGGTAATAATGGGGAATTATTCCATGAAGTGGCGGGATGCTGTTTTGTAAATGCCATCTGCATTTAATTAAGGAAGTAAAGAATGATTTTGATATAACACTCGAGGCACAAGAAAAGCCCAACAACAACAACAACAACAAAAAAGAAGACCTATTTTTCTTTCCTGTTGTGGATACCCAATTAATTATTATAACTAGGTTTTGCATGTGGAATTGAAAGAAGGGTTCTTTTAGTATGCAAGGAAGCAGGCCAGAGAGGCTGAGAATTCTGGGATCTGTGAAAAACGCGCCATATCAGAAAATAGCTAATTAATTGCTAAAATCAAAATTCAATGAAGCAGTAAACAGTTTTCATCAAGTGTATTAATGAAGAGGAAATATATTTAATAGACTGATAATGTATTATTAAAATGAGACAAAACCATGGTGAGCTCAGAGCATTGAAATTCACTGATAATCCTTTGCTAAAAGCTTACAACATGTTTATTTCTCAGTCTCTTTCGTGTACTGCTTAGAATGACTGATTTCAGTATTAATGAGATCTTGGCTGCAACCAGTTCCCCCATCCCCTCTCAGTGCTTTGATTTTCCACCATAATGCAGCTTGTGGGAAGGTCGAACACCTACATAAACTAAGCCAGGAGTCACTACCAGAGGGGTTAGGGACCAGGTGAATGATTCCACTTTCCCGTCTTTTGCTTGCATTTTTCCCCAAAAAACATTTTATTAGGATATAATAACAGGTTAAACACGGTTTCAAATTGTCATACATCCTTTTCTCCTATCTCCCACCCCTTTCTTGGCTTCCCACAGTGCTCCAACCTCCAGCCCATATCTTAAATTTACTCCAAATCTCCATATACCTTTATCACAATCTACCGGTAACATATCATTTTACTATTGTTCATATACATTAATAGTCTTCTGCTTGCATTTGCCTCATTCTGTTTCTCAGTTTCCCAGGGGCATCTAGTTAGTCCTTGCTGTAGTAGATGGCTCACTAGAACAGAAGGACTTTGATCGAATCAAGCCTAGGAAGTACTTGTTTTCATGCACCTGCTGTTAATGTGCCTGTAAGTTTGGGTGTTAGTACGCTGAGATTCAGATTTTTTCTAAATAATCACATAGGTACACCAATCTTATATTTAGTGATATGGTTGTGACAGTCTTGATTCAGCATCCAGTACGGTGATACCCAATGGAGTAATCTCACTTGTCCTGTAAGTTTGGGTGTTAGTACGCTGAGATTCAGATTTTTTCTAAATAATCACATAGGTACACCAATCTTATATTTAGTGATATGGTTGTGACAGTCTTGATTCAGCATCCAGTACGGTGATACCCAATGGAGTAATCTCACTGGAAGGAGGAATGCTGGCTCATTTCCCTGCATAAGAGCATGGAGTGCTAAATGAGTACATGGGGCATTCATTCTTTAAATATTGTTGCTAGCTACGCTATGCCTTGCTTTTCATAGCAAGTAAAACCACAGCACACAGTGACCTTTTTACCAAATGATGGTTGTAAAACATTGTAGCACTGCTTTGTAAATGAATCACTGAAACAGCCAA
>NW_015166433.1:2789-107611 GCF_001447785.1 Gekko japonicus | reverse complement strand
ATTGCCAACAAAGACAAATTGATGCAAAGGAGGATGGAAAAGTCTCCATATCTCTATTTTGCCTTAAATTGGTTTTGATGCCAGCAGAGTGAGAAAATGCCAGAGGCTCTGGGTGGGTGCCCCATGGTAAATGTAGCAAACAACTCCTAAAGATTTTCCAAAACAGTACTCTGTCGATAATTCGTTTTCTACACTCACAGCATCCCCTGCCAGAATGCAACACATCCAGTGTTCCCTCTAAGATGAGTTGGCTCACAGATTCTTGTCTTAGCTCAGGAAGTGGGGCTTCAGAGCAAACGAATTCATGCAGTAGCCAAATTGCTCGCTCACAACTTTAATGCCAGGAGCTCACCAAGTAGAATTTTTGCTCACAGGATTCCACAGTTTAGAGGGAGCCTTGAATACATTCCCAGCACTTTGAATTAGCATCAGAGCTTTAAGAGCTCTCCAGCTGTCACCTGGAGATTAGCAACAGCTTGTTTAGAGGGTGGGGTCTATGGCATTGTATCTGTCTGAGGTCCCCCTCTTCCTCCTCCTCAGACCCCACCCTCAGCAGGCTTCATCCCTAAAATATCCTGGAAGTTTCCAACCTGGATTTGGCAACCCTATGTCCTTTCCATGCAACCATCAGCCTACCTTTATCTGCCTGTCTGTCTTCAGGTTTACATCCCCCCCCCTCCACAGCCTCTGCCTAGGGAAAGGGCAGTCTTTCCCTGCAGTGGGAACCAAAGCAGCTGACATCATTCTCCTTTCCCCGGTATGATCCGCACAACAACCCTGTGAGGTATGTTAAGGTTGAAAGTGTGTGAATGGTCCATAATCCCCCAGGCAGCTTTTAAAACATGAACCTGGGACCTGCCCACCATCCTCTGAAGCGCTCTCAGGTACATATCTGTGGCAGAAATGGGGTGACTGCTGGTATCATTTCCTATCATTTTTTGCCTTGTGGTATTCTGCTTGTGGTGTGATCTGTCTTTTTTGTGGTGTGGCATGATTGTGTTATTGGGTTTGTTTCTGTTGAAGGGGAAATGATGTGTTGTGAGTGAGGACATATTTTACCTCAGAATACAGCAGGTCCCATATGCAACTGACAATGCCAACTGTCTTGCGGAGGGGGGGAGGGATTTGAGGTGTGGAATGGAGTGAAATCCAATCAGCTTCCATATGCAAATGACCTTGAAACGCTGGCCCAATCAGAGAAGAGTGGGCTGAAGCGGCCCAGCCGTAGAAGCCCCGTCCCTGCACTCAGTCTGCAGATGGTCCTCTCCTGTCAGAGGCCCAGAGCAGACTGACCTGAACACTCTGTCCGGGTCTGACATGGGCGGGACTACAAAAAGCAGCCAGGCAACCCAGCCAGCGTCTTCTGACTGATAGTTCAAGCCTCCAAACACTGTTGGTGTGAATTGGAACATTGGGGACAACACCTGTCCTGTGCAGCAAGTTGCACACCAAGGGTGTACTGAGGTTAGTTAAAAATAATGAAGCTCATGAAATACCATAGGAGTTTTGTTGTTCATAGGGATGCCAGACTCTAGGTGGGACTTGGGAGCCCCCCAGAATTACAGCTCATCTCCAGATTAAAAAGATCAGTTGCCCTGGAGAAAACTGATCATTTGGAGGACAGACTCTGTGGCATTGTACCGGACTGAGATCCCTGTACAGACTCTGTGGCATTGTACCGGACTGAGGTCCCTGTTCCCCCCAGGCTCGATCTCCAAATCTCCAGGAGTTTCCTGGCCTGGAGACAACCCTACGCCCCATCCCCCACCAGTGGTCAGAGGGGACCTGGAAATCCTAGTCATTCATGAACCATGATGTTACTGGCACTAGCCAACTGATGTATGCAGCACTTCCACAACCACATTCCAGACACTTCTGGCGTAACAAAAATACCAAATGATTTTTCAGTGATCAGTTTGAGTGTTTGTTTATCTGTTCATGGCTGTTCGGCAGGTTGCTTCACTGCATTCCTTCCTAACCTTGCACTCCACATTCTTAGACAGCCAAATTGAGTTCTACTACCACCACACCCCTGTCCTTTCTATATAATGGCTCAGCTTGAGAGGCAATTGTTTAAACACAAAATTAAATCAGTTCCAAATCCTATAAATGAGCCAAATAAATGGTTGCTGATATATTCGAATCGGCATGCACAATTTTGCAGAAACTGGATGTATTCAGGACTGTTTGGCACAAACCAAACCAAACAGGCTGTGTGATTGGCTCACATCTAAGTGACAACATGGTAAGTTCCACTGTTGAACATATTATTGGCAGGGCTATTTTTGGGCAGGAACGCACAGGAACAGAGTTCTGGCTGGCTCCCAAGTTGGCCACACCCAGCAGGAACTGATTAGCATAATAGACCACACCCAACAGCAGAAACTCATTAGGATTGGCTACATTAGGGGTGTGTGGCCTAACATGCAAAGGAATTCCTGCTCCAAAAAAAGCCCTGGGTTTTGACAACAAACAAGGTAAACAGAATAAGAAGCAAAGGGTGGGTGTGGCTGGATGACCACACATCTGGTAACATGGGGATGTGGCCTTATATGCTAATGAGCTGTGCTGTGTGGCCTATTATGCTAATGAGTTCCTGCTGGGCTTTTTCTACAAAAAAGCCCTGATTACTGGTGAAATTCGCAGCATCTCTAACACCAATTTTATAAAACAAATTATCATCTAGGGTAATTCCCCTTTTGGTCGAGTAGCAATAATACTTGACAGATAACTCTGTAAGTACTTAAGTTCTTAGGGAGGAAAGGGAATTCCGTTACAATGAAGAGAGTGGGGTGGACCTGGAGGAGGAAGAGAGGTGATGGTATTCCTCTTGTTAGTATAGTTTCAACTGCAAAACGCCAGAAGCATACAATCTGCTGGCTTAGATAAAAGTACTGTTTCTGGGAAAGCAGAAAGAAAACAATGGAGAAAGTGCACCAAAATAGAAAATTAAGAATGTGCTGTACATTTTTATAGGAAAGCTTTTAGGCAGCCTTTACAACACAGTTTCTAAAACTATAGCAATTTCTGAGAATCTGTAGAGGTGGGAGAAGAACACTGTCTTGTGGGAACCATAGCTAGGGATGATAGTCATTGTTTCTCCTGTACAAAAAAAAAAATAGCATGTTAACATATATAAGTACATGACCGGCTGTAGAAACAATTATTTCTTGCACACATTGTTTCATTAATGTGTTGTGAAATGTGAATTAGGAATAAGTACATGCTCCCTGGTTTTACTTCTTTTTTATATATTAATGTCTATCTTTGCCAGTGGTTTTGGTTCTTTGCTTCCAACACTGTCTTTCTAGATTCAATTAACCTGTCTGTACATGTGGTATGTTTTTGATACATTATTTAAGATATATTAAGTACAGACTGTACAGGAGCCACGTGGCACCTTCAGTTTTAATTATTCCAGCATAAGCTTTCGTGAACCACAGTCCCCCCTCAGACACAGACATCTGAGAAAGTGGCCTGTAGACCTCGAAAGCTTATTATGGAATTGAAAAAATAAAACTTGATGGTACCACAAGACACCTGTTTGTTTTCACTACATCACACTAATACAACTATCCATCTGGAATCTGTATACATTCTAGGTATTTATTCATAGAACATATGTCGTTTAGAGGTAGAGTTGATATATAACGCTGTTTTATTGACATACAAATAATGTTGGAAAATGTGACTATTTTACAAGAAAATGTTGGAATGAAGAAGAAAATGGCCTTACAACTGAAAGCCCCTTGTCTGTCTTCTGGTCCAATCAGCCAATTCTCCCAGGAAGATGCTGACAAGACCCTGGCAGCTGTGAAGCCCACTACTTGCCTTCTGAATCCATGTCCATCTTGGCTTGTCAAAGCCTACAGAGACGGAATTCAGGCTCCTCTGGGAGAGATCATCAACCTTTCCCTATCCTCAGGGACGTCCCCAGATTGCCTGAAGGAGGCAGTAGTGTGACCACTTTTGGAAAAAAACATTCCTTGGACCCTATGGTCCTAGCAACTACTGCCCAGTATTCCCCAGATTGCCTGAAGGAGGCAGTAGTGTAACCACTTTTGAAAAAAACCTTCCTTGGACCCCATGGTCCTATCAACTACTGCCCAGTGTTGAACCTCCCGTTCCTGGGTAAGGTAGTTGAGAGAATGGTGCCTGAACAGCTCCAGGTGTTCCTGGATGACTCCTCTATCATCCTGGACCCATTTCAGTCCAGATTCCACCCTGGCCATGGGATGGAGACTGCATTGGTAGCCCTGATGGATGACCTCTGGAGACGCCTGGATTGAGGCAGGTCGGCGCTGCTCTTGCTATTCGATTCGACAGCAGCATTCAACACGATTGACCATGACCTGTTGACCCGCCTCCTTGCTGACATGGGGATTCAGGGAACTGCTTTACAATGGCTGTCCTCCTTTCTCCATGGTTGGGGACAGAGGGTGGAGCTGGGGGAGAGGGTTTCACCATGTTACCAATGGTATGTGGTGTTCAACAAGGGGTGACCCTCTCCTCAATGTTATTTAACATCTATATGTGTACCCTCATCCAGTTAATGTGGAGATTTGGGCTGGGTTGTCATCAGTATGCTGATGACACCCAGCTTTATCTGTTAATGGACGGATGGCCAGACTCTGTCCTGGAAAATCTGACCAGGGGTTTGGAGACTATGGCTGATTGGCTAAAACAGAGCTGGCTGAAACTCAAACAGAAAACTCCAGCTAGTACAAAATGTGCTGCACCAGCTGCATTGGTTGCCAGTTGAATATCAGATCAGGTTCAAGGTCATGGTGTTAACCTTTAAGGCCCTTTACGGCCAGGGACAAGCATATCTGCGGGACCATCTCTCCTCATATACGTCCTCCAGAGCCTTGCACTCTGCTGACCAGCACTGGCTAGTAGTCCTGGCCCGAGAGACATCTTTCAGGCCTCAACCAGTGTCAGGGCTTTTTTGGCCCTGACCCCAGCCTGGTGAAACACGCTTTCAATTGAGATCAGGGCTGCAAGACTTGTAACAATTCTGCAGGGCCTTTAAAATGTAGTTGTTCCACCTGGCTGTTGGTTGAAGCAGCAGATGTCCAATAACATTGACCTCCCCGGCATCAGCCGCCCATGGTGCTTGTATATCGACTGTTGCCGGGAGTGGCTGACCTGCTTCATCTTGATCCATCACCCCTTCTAGCATGGGGTCAGCATACTTTAGTATGTAATAAATTGCTGAACTGTCACATTATTGCATGCATTATTTAATGTTTTTACTTATTTAACATTTTACTTCTTAATGATTATTTAATGTTATAAACGGCTGCTGTATTGTGATATGATGTGAGCCGCCCTGAGCCGTGCAGGGAAGGTCGGGATAAAAGCCACAAAAACAAACAAACAAACAAACAAACAAAAACACAAACAAACGGAGAAGAAAAATGGACAAGGTTTTTTTTAATCAAAACAACATGAAATTTAAATCATCCCTAACTTGAACCTGCATAATATCATCATCATCATCATCATCATCATCATCAGCTACCTTTATTGGCATCACAACAAAACATAGATCAAATCTGCAAAATATTATATTCTGGATTTGTTCTTTGAAATGGGAAAACTGAACTACTGCTTGAGATGATGTCCAATAGCCAGTCCAAGCTTTTAACAGTAAATCACATTATGAAATAACTGTCATAATATGGCTGTGTCCAAAATATGTCAAATGTGTGATATATTTTATATTTTTGTATATTTCTACTATACATTCTTTCCATCAAGACAGAATATTCCTTCCCTCTCAAGAAAAAAGGAAGAAATGTGCAGCTGGCATTTTGCCAATGTTTGTCCGTAAAATTATCTAATTATAACTTTAGACAATATTTAACTAAGTGCTGGCACTCTGTGAACGATGACTGGCTTTAACAACTTCAGCTTGGAACTGGTGAAAAACCCTTGAGACGTTACTAATGATGGCAAATAAGAAGGGGGGAAATGAGAAAAATTACACCCCTCTCTCACACACACCTAGGAGACCGACAAGATGGCTGCAAGTTTTCACACCAGGAAAATGTGAAGTGTCATAAATTCTGTTGGAGTACACTGCTTTAACAAGTGTGAGAAATCACTCTTCACCCAAAGAGTGATTAACACATGGAATTCACTGCCACAGGAAGTGGTGGCGGCTACAAGCATGGACGGCTTCAAAAGGGAATTAGATAAGCATATGGAGGAGAGGTCCATCAGTGGCTATTAGCCACAAGGTATAGTTAGGGGCTCTGGGGCAAGTGATGCTCTGTCTTCTTGGTGCTAGGGGGGGTCAACAGTGGGAGGGCTTCTAATGTCCTGGCCCCACTGGTGGACCTCCTGATGGCACTGGTATTTCTGGCCACTGTGTGACACAGAGTGTTGGACTGGATGGGCCTTTGGCCTGATCCAACACTGGCATCTCTTATGTTCTTATGGTGCTAAGGAATCTTGAAAGACATTCAGTTAACTTAACACAATCCGCATGACACCTTTTATTAGGATCAACCAAATGACACATAACAGTTTGCAAGTTTCCAGGTCTACCAGAACACTTTACCAGGATAGATGTTTTAAAAAATGTTTTGAAACAGCATGATCAGGCCTACCATCACATCCTGAGGAATTTTCCTGTCTGTTTTAAAACAGGTTTTGATTTTTTTTGCCTAATATCCAGCCTTTTTTTTACAACTTTTAAAAATGATTAACCTTTTTATGTATAGAAAACAAACACTAAGAACCATACATTACCGTAAGCAAAAAATAAGGACCATACGTTACATAACCACAACATTTGCAAAAGTTCAAAAAGAAAAGAGAACAATGTATCCAGAATTTACCATACCAAACACAAAAATATCTTACAAAATGAATCATGTCACAAAATAACTTAGAAACAAGTCATTTTAGCATATTGCAAATTTTTAGGAAGGAACTCTTGTTCCTTAAGAAAGGAAATAACAGGATACCAAGTTTCCACAAAGGTCACGACATAGTTGTCCTCTGGGTTTTTGGTCACCCCATCCATAATCTTGGCCATTACAAAATATTCCCAAATACGGTCATACCAATTTTCTAATATCGAGCCTGATGAAGAAAGCTCACACACCGTTTTCTGTCATTTGGCTGGTCCTAATAAAAGATATTACATGGACGGTGTTCTGATGTTTGCATTTTACTTTGGGATCCTCACTGCTGCTAACAACATCTTTCTACCCAATTAACTACCCATCTATAAAAAAATAAGTAGGCTTAATGGATGGATGGCAAATATCTATTTGAACATGGCTTGTATAGATCTATTAGTATGAACAGTCTGAAAGACAGTAAAACTTTTTTTAAAAAAAATCCCATAGTTTTAGTGATACAGCCCATAACAATTCCAGTTCAGTTTTTCCATGGCACACGGATGATTCTGATAGGCTAACAGATTATTTATTTAAAACATTTTATGCCACCTTTCTACCTATCAGGGTCCACATCATGACAAACATAAAAGATTGAAAATATTTGAGCAACTTAACATAATTTAAAACTATAAAGTAATTAAATTAATTCAATTAAGAACACATAAACAACACCAGAAGGAGGGCCAGTAACTTATTAGACAAAAAGGCACCTAAAAATAGCTGCTTTGTGAAACGTTCCTATTGATGGTGACTTCCACACACCTCTTCAGGCAGACCATTCCATAGAACTATCGCTGCAATCAAACAAGAACAGGACCTTTCACATGAAGTACTGACATGAAGGTAAGGTTGATTGAGAGACCCTAAGCTGGGCTGATGAAGAGAGAAGCGATCTCTCTTAGCAACTATTATTCTATGTGCACCATATCTGCCTTAAGTATAATATTGATTTATTTAATGTTGACAAACATTAGTCCTCTGGTGCCTTCAAATGTTCTCTTTAAAAGTTCTCTCTTTTGTAAAAGCCAGAAGTGCAGGAGCTTGTCTGACATAAGATGATTATAGGGTCAAAATTTTACCTGGAGTTTTAATACTAATCATAAAATTCTACATTTTGTTTCAAAATCTCATTTACGACTAACCAAATCTTTATTAATTAGGAAATTAACAGTGCAATCCTAAAAAAGAACTACACTGTCTTAAATCTATTGAAGCCAATGGGATAAGAAGAGTATAACTCCTTTTAGGACTGCACTGTAAAATGCCAATTTCCTTTATTATTCAGCAGACATTGTTTTTAGAAGTGTCTTGACAACTGCCATCAGCATTGGCATAAATAACATTTGTCAGCCGTCCATAAAGCTTACTTAATTTTTTTAATGAATTACTAGCTATTATTGCATTAAAATAAAAAGAGTTGAAGGGGTGAGTGAAGGGAAGGCAACAAGATATAGTCCAGTCTTGTCAGATATGAGAAGCTAAAGAAGGTCGGTACTTGGAAGGGAGACCACCAAGGAAAGCTCTGCAGAGAAAGGCAATGGCAGACCACTTCTGCTTCTCACTTGACGTAAAAGCCCCTTGCTGGGGGTCACCGTAAAGTTGCCTGCAACTTGACAGCACTTTACACTCTCTCACACGAAGAGGTTAGTAAAAGGGAAAGTACAGTAAGGACATTTCATTGGACCATCATAAAGTGATTCACAATTTTAGAATTTGGTAAACCAGAGCTGTAACCAGGGCTATTTTTGGGCAGGAACGCACAGGAACAGAGTTCCGGCTGGCTTCGAGTTGGCCACGCCCACTATAGCCAAAACCTCTGCGTGCGTGGCTACAGAAGGAAGGCCTGGAGAGCGACCCCCCCAGTGACTCTGAGGCAGGCGGGCCAGGGGGGCCCCTGGAAAGATCGGGGAGGCATTTAAATGCTTCCCAGCCTGTCCAAGGGCCGGTTTGACCGGGCTCCTCTCAGCCACGGGGTGCCCAGACAAGCCAAGGGAAGGCATGGGCTGTGGCCTAATATGCTAATGAGCTGTGCTATTGGGTGTGGCCTAATATGCTAATGGTTTCCTGCTGGGCTTTTTCTACAAAAAAAGCCCTGGCTGTAATTGTAAGCATTTTTAGATATTTATGCCTATTGTTCAGATTTGAGGGATTAAAGCTACTAACCTGCAGTTCTGTCGACTGTCTATTGTAGGGGTGCTACAAATTTCACTGTGAATGTGTCCAACAGTTGTGTCATGTTCAAAAGTGTTGATGGGACACGAGCAGATCACCTAGTCTGTTCAGTTTTTGCATCATGTTTCTGCAAAACTGTGCATTTCACAAGTTCATGCATCCTAAATATTCATTCATTAATCCATTTATTATTTTCAATTTGTATCCAGCCTTGCCGGGCGAACTGGTTTATACATGTGGCTGACTATTCTACCCCAAATAATCCACATTCATACTTTTTTAGCAGGAATCTGGTCCTTGAAAAGTAAGACGAACAGTGCCATCTTAGGCAGCATTACACCCTTCTATGTTTATTGAAGGCAATAGGCTTAGAAGGGTATAATTCTGCTGGGAAACTACTTACTCTTTTATGCATTTTGTCATCTCCAAAAAACCCTTCCTGTTTTCAGTGATTTTTGCCACTGGCACAATTTTCTTTCTGCTTTACCTTCAGCGCTGTTTAACCTATTGGCTGTGGCACTTGTTATGATTTTTTTTCATAGTGATGATGATGTTATGGAGTCTCATAAGCAACACCACATAACACTACAACAGCCAGCTGGATTAAACAACACTGTGGGCAAAAATCAAGAGACAGAAGAGCAACAGAAAGTAAAATGTATATTAAGCTTGTCTAGGAACCAAAACAGTCAGATGTAATTAAGGAGTGCTTGATACGGCAAAAAAGACTGCAGAACTCATTGACTGGATTCCGTTTCTGTTGCTGAAACAGGGTCAGTTGCAGAATGAGACCTTTTTTTAAAAAAAATCTACCTGTTCATCCATTCCTTTTTATTCTATCCTAAAGAGGTCAGAATGGTATTCATAGTTCTTTAGTTCTCTAATTTATTGTTACAACAACACTGTAAGTTACGATAGGCTGACAGATAGTAAATGACACATGGACAACCAGTGATATTCATGGCGACAAGAGATTTGAATCTGGGTTTCTCCAGTCATACTCCAACACTGGGACTAACCACTACCTTGTCCTGACTTTCTAATCTATATTATTTTGTTCGTCATGTTTCACATGGGGAGGATGTGGAATTGCTCCCATAGCTTAAGGAGACACAAAGTATACCTTGGTGTGTTCAACCTCAAGTTTAAAACTGCTTGATCATTGCTAATGGGGATTAGGGGTGTGTACCAAGAAAAAATGCCATTATGATTTCAGATCTGAGCTTCAGGGCAAGAGATTTTTACCACAATTGCTTATTCTCAGGTAGTATACTACTAGTTCTTCTGGATTCAAATTCATGTGGTTCTGGAATTCGGAGCCATTATTTTCAAAGGGGAATGTCTTTGAGGATCTGGGTTGGTTGTTTATAAAGATAATGACACCAAATTTGCTTAGAACACAGTCATTCCTGTAATCTAAAGAGCCTCTAATTTTCAAGCAAAGCAAACAAAGGGCATTTAATTTTACAGTCCCCCTGAAGTGGGTGACTCTCTGAGAAGCCACATGTAGGAATCTATTGATTTCTAAAATGGCAGTTAAGCAGCAACCTAGCAGGAGAGCTCCAGCTCAATTTAAGTTGTTAGCTATCACATACAAAGTCCTTCATAGCCCCTTCCTTCTGTGCTTCACCATGACAGCTTCTTCCACATCAGCAGGGGCTTTTGCAGGTACCAACCTGCAAATGGGCAAAATCAACAACTGCTGTTACTGTAGCATGTCTCAAAAGGTGATTGGCTGGAGGCACTCTGTGCTCCTCCCTTACAGTGATCTGATGTGAAATGCCATTGCTTGAGAAATCAGTAGAATCAAGGAAGAATATGGGCCCAACCAGCTAGCAGTAGCAATACCTGAACTCAAAAACAGCACAGATTTCTTTAGGGAGGGTAGTTTCCTTTCACTAAGAATCCCAGATTCCTAATACTGTTCAGGAAAAATCACAGGGATGACACAAACTTTAGTCTAAATATCAGCTCATCCCTAAGGAATGCGGCTGGTGAATTTAAAAAGTCACAGTTGTCCCTAGATGTGATTATGACAAAAGGTTTATAGAATTGTTCAAAACATAGACAACTCTACAAGTGTACAGAAGAAGAAAAAGAAGAAGAGACTTGATTTATACCCTGCCCTTCACTCGAAGTCTCAGAGTGGCTTACAATCTCCTTTTCCTTCCCCTCCCCACAAGACACCTCCAGAACCTCAACCAGGTACTTTTTATCTTCTACCCAAAATACACAAAACAGGCAACTCAGGCTTCCCCATTGTCCCAGTCATTGGCACTATCACCATGGGGGTATCTGGATACATGTTCTAAGACCCTATGCCATCAATGCTCCTAGTTATGTTTGTGACACCACAGACTTTCTGAGGAAAATACAATCTTTGAACAATCTTCCAGAGAATACTATTTTAGCCACCATGGATGTGGAATCTCTGTATACCAACATCCCACACAAAGATGGATTACAAACCATAAGGAACATGATTTCTGACAACACAGCTGACTTTGTCACCAAACTGTGCCATTTTGTTCTCACCCATAACCACTTCAGATTTAGTGATGACCTATTCCTCCATATCAATGGTATAGCCATGGGCACCCGCATGGCCCCACAGTATGCTAATATCTTTATGGCAGACTTGGAACATCGCTTCCTAAACTTCCACCCACTCAGACCTCTGTTACATTTACATTACACTGATGACATTTTTATTGTCTGGACACATGATAAAGCCCTGGAAACATTCCACCAGGCATTCATCTTCAAAAAAACCCCACCATCAACCTGACAATGAACCAATCCATGCAAGAAATACATTTTCTGGACACTACTGTTAAAGTACACAGTGGACGCTTAGACACCACCTTATCCCAGAAACCTACTGACTGACAAACAGACCTACATGCCTCCAGCCACCATCCTAAACATACCAAACAATCCATTGTATATAGCCAGGCTCTACGCTACAGTCACATCTGTTCCAATCCCACAGACAGAGATTCATACCTGAGGGATCTACAGCATACCTTTTTGGGGTTTTTTTAATTGATATTTTATTATTTTCCAGGTAACCTGCTTGCAACACGCATCTCATACATTTTAGAACACTATACATAGTATTACATCATATTATACACAGTATCACTGGCAATGTCTGCTTAGTTTATGAGTATTGAGAAGAAGAAAAAAAATTCCCCCCGTCATTGCCGGTGATTGCTTGAAAAACTATTTATTATCTTCTCCTTAAACTCCTAAACAAATAATACATGATTAATAAAGTGATAACTAGAATTAACAGAATTATCTCAAGTTAGGCTTTACCCATATATCAGAGGCTATTTCTTATATATCCTAGCTGTCATATTTTATGCCTTTTGATTACTTTTAAAAATAAAAACAAGACAACAACAAAATTTTAACCTTCATGGTGGAGTTCTTAGTGGTTGCCACCTCACTATGGGTCTTTGGAAAATTCCAAAGGGGGCCTTTCCCTAAGACCCCGCCCTATGGGAGGTAATAGGGGAGTTCCTCTCGAATGCCTTACCCGCAGTGTTCCTGTTATACCAAGATATCGTTATATTTAAAAAATAATGATACTGAACCAAAATACCTAAATTTAATCTATTTTTCTCTCTCTCTTTGAGGGCTCCAACAGATCTTTTTCCAGAGGCTCTTAAACGTTTTTATATAAGTCTTGAAGTTTGTCTCTATTAGAATTTCTTATATAACTTCATTTTCTCTTAATATTTCTTCTCCAGACTTAACATCGTGAACAGTGAAGACTCTGTTTTTATGATTTATATGTAGATGTCCTAATGGAAGCCAACGATAATGGATGTGTTTTTCTGCCAGACATTGAGTGACTGATTTCAAGCTCCATCATGCTGTTAAAATCTCTGGTGGCAAGTCTTGAAATACTTGAACCCAAGTGTCCTCCAGTTGTAGTCCATTGTTCATCCTTGCAGCTTCTAACACAATTTTCTTTACTTTAATATCTGTTAATTCAGCCAGTATGTCAGGAATGAAAGTAGGAGAGCCTAGTTGCGGTGGGTTCAGCCGATAAGCTTGACAAATTGGTACCACCGGTAGTTGCAAGAGTTTTTGGAGCCATTCATTTAAAGTGCACGTGAGGTCTTTATCTGTAGCGAAATTTGGGGAAATTCCCCTGAGTTTGATTTTTCTTTCACGGGCTTTTGTATCCAAAAGTATGATTTTGGACTTGCTCCATGTCTCGAAGGTCCTTAAGTTTTCTATAGCCTTTGTATTTTTTGTGGTCTCCGTCAATGCCTTATCTGTTTTTTCCTTCAAGTCTGTTAAGTTCAGGTTCATAGCATCAAGTTTTTGGTGAATTGGAGTAATGCTTTCTTTCAGTTCTTTTTTCATTTCTGCAAACATAGTCTGTATGTCTTTTGTTGTAATGGAATCCTCACGTTTTCTTTTGCCCTGTCGATTAGCTGCTTCTCCATCTGAGTCTGCTTCCAATGGGGGAGGGGAATCCTCCGCCGAGGTTTGCATATTTCTCTCGGTTTGTTGAGACTCCTTTGTATTTTTCTTTGCTCCTTTCCCTCCTCTTGGCCTCCTCATTCCTCTCAGCAAGCAGTTTTTATCTTTGGAGTCCTCAATTAATCTTTTCTTTAACTTTTTTGAAGCACAGATGCGGAGGCTCTTTCGGTCTGACTGTGCAGTTTCGCAGTCACCGGAAACTCCCCAGCATACCTTTTTGGAACTAAAGTATCCACCTGATGAAGTCAGGAAACAGATTAACAAAGCCAGAATGATACCCAGAGAAGATCTAATAGAAGGCAGTCCCAAAAGAAACAATAATAGAACACCACTAGTGGTCACATACAGCTCCCAGCTCAAAACAGTTCAACGTATTATCAATGACTGAGAACCTCTACTGGATAATGACAGTTCTCTTTCACAAGTACTGGGGGGGGGCAAAACTTTTCCTGTGAACAGACAGCCCCCCCCCCTGGTCTCAAACAACTCCCCACCCACAATAAGGCAACTTCTCATTTGAACATGGACACTGGAACCAGAGCTTGCAATAAACCCAGATGCCAACTTTGCTGCCATATACAACCAGACAACACAGTCACTGGACCTAACAGCATCAACTACACCATCAGAGGCTCATTCACTTGCTCATCTTCTAACATTGCATATGCCATTAAATGTCAACAATGCCCTTCGGTTCTTTACATAGGACAAATAGGACAAACCATTCACCAGAGGATAAATGGACACAAATCTGACATCAGGAATCACAAGACTGAGAAACCTGTAGGAGAACTCTTCAACCTTCCAGGACATTCAATAGGTGACCTCAAAGTAGCTGTTTTAGTACAAAGGGACTTCAGAAACACAATGGAAAGGGAAACTGATAAATTACAAGTTATTACAACACTTGGAACCAAAACCTCCCCAGGACTCAACAGGGATATTGGGTTTTTTAATCTCATTACATATGCTAACTCATTCAGTCTTCACATATGTCTTCTCAACAAGAAGAACTATAAATCGTCTATATTGCACCAGCAGGTGAGCCCAGCCTTCTCCCTCCCCCCCAGTGGCGGCGGCGAGGCCAGCCCACCAAGCTTTCTCCTTCCTCCCTCCCTCCCCAGCAGCAGCAGCGGTGAGGCTGGCCCGCCAAGCTTTCTACCTCCCTCCCTGGTGGCGGTGGCGAGGCTGGCCCACCAAGCTTTCTCCTTCCCCCCTTTCTCCCCAGCAGTGGTGGAGGTGGTGAGGCTGGCCCACCAAGCTTTCTCCTTCCCCCCTCCCTCCCCAGCGGTGGTAGCGGTGGCAAGGCTTGCCCAATAAGCTTTCTCCTTCCCCCCTCCCTCCCCAGCAGTGGCAAGGCTGGCCCGCCAAGCTTCCCTCCCCAGCAGTGGTAGTGAGGCCGGCCTGCCAAGCCTTCTCCCGCCCCCCGTCCCCTGTGGCAGCGGTGGTGGCGAAGCCTTCTCAGAGCGTTCCCTGCGCATGTGCATGCACAGGGAACACTCCTTTACTTTTGGGGGGATTTAAGTATCCCCCCTATAGTTTTTTACAGTTTTTAGATTTTTCTGCACATCTGGGGATTGCCCCAAATGTGCAGGAAAATCCCCCTGCCCCCCAGGTGCTTCCAATGTGCGAATTTAGATATCCGCAGGGGGGGGGCGTCTTGGCTATTATAGACATTTATCTGCTAGTTTGACATATTTATTGCTTTACAACTGTTGACCTTATAACCTTAACTTGTTATTTAGTGTCACTTTGCATATCTTGATCATCCTCATGTTGCATGTTAATTTGCTGTTCATTCCCTGGCTATAAATTTGAACCTTAACTGCCATTCTAATGTATTTGATAAAGTGTGTGTGCACACGAAAGGTCATACCTTGAATAAACCTTTGTTGGCCTTAAAGGTGCCATTGGACTCTAAATGTGTTGCCTCCCCACAACAGACACTCTGTGAGGTAGGTGGGGCTGAGAGAGCTCTTTAAAGGACTGCCTTTTGAGAGAACAGCTCTGAGAGAACTTGTGACTGACCCAAGGTCACACCAGCAGCTGCATGTGGAGGAGTGGGGAATCAAACCCAGTTCTCTCAGATTAGAGTCCATGCTCTTAACCACTACACCAAACTGGCATATGATAAAGATTGTGTCCACTGGCCTTCAAGTGAATGTCTACAGATATAGACTATCATCACTGAGGAGCTCTGCACCTGTACAAATGTGCATGTGCAGGCTATTTATACATGATCAGGAATGTACAATTGTACATACATAGGACTCCTTGAAGGTGTTTTTCTGTCTGTGTGGATATCCAAGTGACACTGAGAGAACACCCAAGGATGGCATCAGTGGGCACAATCCCACTCCTTTTCTGCAGACAGGGTGAACAACTAAACAAAGGTAGTGACAACATCTGGCTTCATCAAATATCAGGTCACTCAATGTTAGAGTGATGGTGCTAAATCCTACCCTACCTGATTAAGACTGCAGTCCTAAACTCACTTACTAGTGGGTAAAGCCCATTGATCTCATTCAGTGAATATAACATTCATTCACATTCTTAAACATTTGCTCTTACATTGGACTCAAATCATTACAACTGTTCATTATTATTATTTTTATTCAAGAGTTAATCATTATGCATTTATCATTTAATCCCATGCTTTCTGTTCACTGTACTCCAACTTTTAATATTATTTGGCCTTTGCTTCTGTTTTAATCACAACATTCCCCTTCATTTCTCCTCTCTTCCAGGCAAAATAGTTGATTATTCAGTTTCTGAAATGAGAGAAAGCGCTCAAGAGAGAGGATAGAATACACATTCTTTTATTCTCCTTTTTTCTCTCTGTGAAGTTATTTGGAAGTTATAAACTGTGGACACAATCAACAGTGTAATGCCACAGACTCTGATATATCCTAAGCCTATTTTACAGCTAGGATAGATAAAATACTTGCTATGGGCAGGTAGACCTGCTGGACCTTCTTAGCCTCCTTGATGCATTTGGGTTTTCATTCTGCCAAGCACTGACACTTCAGAAGACTTTTACTCCCTTAAAGGGAACATTCTATCTCCCTAATTACACTCGGATGGCCTTACTTAAGGGAGTGATGGATGAATTTCCTCTCCCCCACAAGGTCTGTTGTCAAGCAATAGATGTAATGGTTTCTGACTTATTGATAAACTGTACACAACTAACCTACTTAGAGTTTGCTACAAAGAAAGAGTTTGGAAGCCTCAGTTTTCTGGTACATGGCTCCTATTAATTTCCTGGAGTTCCTCTGAAGGTGTGTTGGGATATCTTTATCAATTATTATCCTTCACATCTGATGCAGAGTGACACATAACAACTCACCTGGTAATAAATCATGAGACTCCCATGCCCTCTTAGTGCCTAAAAATGAAGCATACAGAGATTTCAACAGTGTACCTTATACTATTCTCAGAGTACTCTTTTGTCTCAGACAGGTGATACCAAAACAAGGTATTCTGAGGCCCAATTTACTTACATGTGAGGACTTCAGATAGTATTGTATGAGGCTTAGAGGTAGCACGTCCACTTGATATCCCTTCAGATGTAGTAGAGGAGGAAAAGGATGGAGAGAGAGACCCATCCTGTACTTTATAAAGATGAGAAATCATGCGTAATCCTGCCTTCAGGTTTCTCATCTGTCTTGGATTGGTCTCCCCTCCCCTATTCCCATTGCAATTCTATTTCTACCTTGTGCAAATCAAATCCATGAGTCTTTATTTTTGTATAATTTTTTGTTTGTTTGTTTGTTTCTGTATATTGATTCCCCCCATAGGGTGTACAGGTATTTCAATATTGTGTGTTAACAAATCTGCATTGCATGTGTATTATATGTATAATACTGTACATTCTACATGCATACAAAAACCACAAAACGTACACAGATTTTTTTTTCTGATTTATACCCCACCCTCCATGCCAAGGCAGGCTCTGGGAGGCTTACACAAGGTAAATACATAAATAACAATCAAGTTACCATAAAACATCTAAAACAGTTCATTAAAAACAGTACAGTATTAAAGTGCTAGCAGTGTTCTTTTGACATCATAAAGATGATGGTACCACATGAGTACAAACCATAAATTGTCTAAATGTTCAGCTCACTGATCTTCTCAGATATAATCATAGAATCATAGAATGTTAGAGTTGGAAGGGACCTTGCAGGTCACTCTGCTGGAGCATAGCCAAAATCAGTGGGCACAGGCTGTCAGTAGCAAACCAAGGCCCAGGCTCTATAGGTTTCAGTTGTTATTGATAATGGTGGTGGCTCCTAGTTGAAGGTCTGGTGGAAAAGCTCCATCTTGCAGGCCCTGCAGAACTGTAAAAGGTCCTGTAGGGCCCTGAACTCTTCTGGGAGCTCATTCTACCAGTGTGGAGCCGCCACCGAGAAAACCCTGGCCCTGGTTACAGCCAGCCTGGCATCCTTGGGGCCTGGGAGGGCCAATCGGTTTTGTGACTGTAGTCCCTGGGGTTTATATGGTCTCTGGGGTTTATATGGGACAAGGCGGTCCCTCAGGTATGTCAGACCATGGCCATAAAGGGTTTTAAAGGTAAATACCAGCACCTTGAAGGAGCTGCGGTGGCTCAAGTGGTTAAGACGCTGAACTGCAGGCTGTGGAAGGTCGGTACTTCAGCATTTCGAGACCCGAGTGTGCCGCATGACGGAGTGAGCTCCTGTCTCTAGTTCCGGCTCCTGCCAACCTAGCAGTTTGAAAGCAAGAAATTGCAAGTAGATAAATAGGTACCGCTTCGGTGGGAAGGTAACAGCGTTCCATGCACCTTGGTGTTTAGTCATGCTGGCCACATGACCACGGAAGCGTCTTTGGACAGCGCTGGCTCTTCGGCTTGGAAACAGAGATGAGCACCGCAACCCTAGAGTCGGATTCGACTGGCTTTCGAGCAAGGGAACATTTACCTTTACCTTTTTACCAGCACCTTGAAGCCAAGGTAAGTACCAGTCTAAGCCAACCAGCCAAGGCTTGTAACGCCCAGTCCAGATCTTCCGGTCTGGAGCCAGACTGCCCGCCCAAGATCAGATGACACAAATGCATGTAAAAAAGTCCCCAGAAAACAGCAAATGGAAAATGTTAATGTAAGAAAGAAACAAAATATTTGTTTATCACTAATGGTGTGTAACACAAAACTCTCATCATAACATCCATTGCTATTTGAGGAGACATCAGTATCACACTGATAAAAGCAAGGAAGGAATTTATGGAAGATTTCAAAAATGCATGCACACCACAGCTGACCAATGGCATTTTGAAGTAGTTTAATTCACACACACACACACACTACTGTTTGACTCTGCTAATGATCCAAAGCTTATAAATTCTAGTTTGCCAGTCAACCACTAACTGATTTTTGGTGAACTGTCAGCACTGTTCTCTCCCTTTTTCATTTTGTCCTTTAAAATGGCATCGGCAGCCACAGAATGGTCCCATGGCCTCGGTCACTTGTGTTTTGGCCCTCAGTATGCCTGATGAACAGCGTCTAACAGCACTGGGGAAATGTAAGCAGCAAAAATGCCTCCATGCGTTTGGGTACAGTAAATCCTCTCTCAAGAAGGGTAGGATCCTGAAGACCTCTTCCCAGTCTGATTTGGGGAGCCACTTCCTTCGTTTGCCATAAGAACTTTCAAGCTTTCTTATTTAACACATTGGTCAGGCTTTTGGTTGCATGCCAAATATTCCCTACTGCCTACAGTCATTTCCATAAAATAGACTCATGATGAGCTTGAAAGTGAAATAGAGCAAACTATAAGAAAGATTTTTGATGGAATGCAGATTGCAAATATCCATAGGAGCACTGATACAGCACCATATGCTAAGAGGAGGGTCATTATTTCTTCACAACTCTTTAAAGTTAAGTATTATACAAGATTTCTGGGGGAAAATTGTTCTCAAGTATGTATACGTTTTATTTGTCTGGGATTACATTTTTGGATTCACAATATGCAGGCTAGTAGGATAGGAAAAATAAGAACAAAGGTCCCCAGAAAACAGCAAATGGAAAATGTTAATGTAAGAAAGAAACAAAATATTTGTTTATCACTAATGGTGTGTAACACAAAACTCTCATCATAACATCCATTGCTATTTGAGGAGACATCAGTATCACACTGATAAAAGCAAGGAAGGAATTTATGGAAGATTTCAAAAATGCATGCACACCACAGCTGACCAATGGCATTTTGAAGTAGTTTAATTCACACACACACACACACTACTGTTTGACTCTGCTAATGATCCAAAGCTTATAAATTCTAGTTTGCCAGTCAACCACTAACTGATTTTTGGTGAACTGTCAGCACTGTTCTCTCCCTTTTTCATTTTGTCCTTTAAAATGGCATCGGCAGCCACAGAATGGTCCCATGGCCTCGGTCACTTGTGTTTTGGCCCTCAGTATGCCTGATGAACAGCGTCTAACAGCACTGGGGAAATGTAAGCAGCAAAAATGCCTCCATGCGTTTGGGTACAGTAAATCCTCTCTCAAGAAGGGTAGGATCCTGAAGACCTCTTCCCAGTCTGATTTGGGGAGCCACTTCCTTCGTTTGCCATAAGAACTTTCGAGCTTTCTTATTTAACACATTGGTCAGGCTTTTGGTTGCATGCCAAATATTCCCTACTGCCTACAGTCATTTCCATAAAATAGACTCATGATGAGCTTGAAAGTGAAATAGAGCAAACTATAAGAAAGATTTTTGATGGAATGCAGATTGCAAATATCCATAGGAGCACTGATACAGCACCATATGCTAAGAGGAGGGTCATTATTTCTTCACAACTCTTTAAAGTTAAGTATTATACAAGATTTCTGGGGGAAAATTGTTCTCAAGTATGTATACGTTTTATTTGTCTGGGATTACATTTTTGGATTCACAATATGCAGGCTAGTAGGATAGGAAAAATAAGAACAAAGTTTCTATATTGTCTTTCAAATTGATATGTACCGGTCGATGACTGTAATAATAAATTGACTGACTGACTGAACAAAGTTTGAGTCCAGCGGCACCTTGAAGACCAGCAAAGTTTCATTCAAAGTGTAAGCTTTGATGTACAAAGAAAGCACACTACTTCAGATAAATTGGAATAAAATCTCCTCAAGAGCTACTTACAGGAAAAAAGATGTTGGGGGCAGATGTTAGGAGGGGCCACTCAGAGCCATGATGCATATGAAGAACTGAAATTGGATCAAGTGGCCGGTAAGATCAATGGATGGCAACAAAACTAGCACATCAATACAAAGAGTTAAACAGATGTGAGGATGTCCAGCGGCACCCCCAAGACAAACCAAGCTCAATCCTGTGTACATGTGAGAACACAGACTCAGTGTCTGCACACTTTTTCACATACATTGAAACAGATTCTTAATATCAGATTTGTGTCCATTTATCCTTTGGCGTAGGGTTTGACCTGTTTGTCCTATATAGAGAACCAAAGGGCGTTGTTAGCATTTAATGGTATATGTAATGTCAGAAGATGAGCAAATGAGCCTGAATGAGCCTGAGATGGTGTAGTTGATGTTGTTAGGTCCAGTGACTGTGCTGTCTGGGTGTATGTGGCAGCAATGTTGGCATCTCAGTTTGTTGCAAGCTCTGGCACCAGTGTCCATGTTTAAATTAGATGTATTATTGTGGGTGAGGAGTTGTTTGAGATTGGGGGGGGCTGTAGAAAAGGTGTCCCCCCCCAGTACTTGTGAAAGTACAAGGATATATGAACACATATCTGACATTAAGAATCACAAAATTGACTGACTGACTGAACAAAGTTTGAGTCCATTTATCCTTTGGCGTAAGGTTTGACCTGTTTGTCCTATATAGAGAACCAAAGGGCGTTGTTAGCATTTAATGGTATATGTAATGTTAGAAGATGAGCAAATGAGCCTGAATGAGCCTGAGATGGTGTAGTTGATGTAGTTAGGTCCAGTGACTGTGTTGTCTGGATGTATATGGCAGCAATGTTGGCATCTCGGTTTGTTGCAAGCTCTGGCACCAGTGTCCATGTTTAAATTAGATGTTGTATTATTGTGGGTGAGGAGTTGTTTGAGATGGGGGGGGCTGTAGAAAAGGTGTCTCCTCCCAGTACTTGTGAAAGTACAAGGACAAATGGACACAGATCTGACATTAAGAATCACAATCCCAGAGCACTCAATGGGGAACCTCAAAGTAGCTATTTTATTGCAAAGGAATTTCAGAAACAGACTGGAACGGGAGACTGCTGAATTACAAGTCATTACAACACTCAGGACAATGGAACCCCCCACAGCCTAACAGAGATATCGGCTTCTTAACTCACTACACACACTAAGTCATTCTGTTACTTATATCCAGAAATAAACTTTGTTGGTATAGAGGCCACTGGACTCAAACTTGGTGCTCACATCTGTTGCTAAATCCCTTATTATCTGTATGCCAACTTGCTGCTATTTGCATGTCCTACTATATGTGTTATTCCAATCTTAGCAATATTTATTATTCAGTTACTTATGCATTTTAGCTCTAATCAGCTCTTCTTGCCAACTAACCCCCTCCATCTGCATGTCGAACCTCAAAGTAGCTATTTTATTGCAAAGGAATTTCAGAAACAGACTGGAACGGGAGACTGCTGAATTACAAGTCATTACAACACTCAGGACAATGGAACCCCCCACAGCCTAACAGAGATATCGGCTTCTTAACTCACTACACACACTAAGTCATTCTGTTACTTATATCCAGAAATAAACTTTGTTGGTATAGAGGCCACTGGACTCAAACTTGGTGCTCACATCTGTTGCTAAATCCCTTATTATCTGTATGCCAACTTGCTGCTATTTGCATGTCCTACTATATGTGTTATTCCAATCTTAGCAATATTTATTATTCAGTTACTTATGCATCTTAGCTCTAATCAGCTCTTCTTTCCAACTAACCCCCTCCATCTGGATGTAATATTTGTAATATTTGTAATATTTGAGGAAATATTTGTAATATTTGTAATATTTGATGTAATATTTGAGGAAATATGATGTAATATTTGAGGAAATCCATTCCAATGTATGTAAAGAAGTGTGCACACTTTGTTGGTCTTAAGGGTGCCACTGGACTCCAACTTTGTTCTGCTGCTTCAGACCAACAGGGCTACCCACCTGAATTTTTCATTAGGAAAAAAAAAATAAGGACATTGTTCTGGGAAACAGAATGTTGCAGTGAATTTTCCCTTTATTTTTGAGTGGTTTTAAACCGAACAAACATTGCCATTTTTATTCTGCTCTTCAGAATAAAACACCAGTTTGGTGTAGTGGTTAAGTGTGCGGACTCTAATCTGGGAGAACCGGGTTTGATTCCCCACTCCTCCACTTGCACCTGCTGATGTGACCTTGGGTCAGTCACAAGCTCTGGCACAGCTGTTCTTGAAAAAGGGCAGTTTCTGTCAAGAGCTCTCTCAGCCCCACCCACGTCACAGGGTGTCTGTTGTGGGGAGGGAAAGGGAAAGGAGTTTGTAAGCCGCTCTGAGACTCCGAGTGAAGGGCGGGGTATAAATCCAATCTCTTCTCTTCTTCTTCTTCTTCTTCTTCTTCCTCAAAGGTGTTCAGGGCAGCATACACAGTTCTGCTGCTGTCCTCCATTTTATCCTCCGAGAAAGTGAGAGGCTCAAATGACAGTGACTAGCATAAGATCACGCAATGAACTTCATGACTGTGATTTTGGGTTTTTTTTTACCTTTTTCTCTTCAATTCTAATCTGACGCTTCAAGTACTCCCAACAGTGCAAGTTACTGTAATGTTGCTGTAATGTAATGTAATGACCCCTTCACTCTGTTTGGGTCTATTCATACTTACTTCCAGTGCAACAATGGCAGGTTATGGGTTGGATCCAGAATAAATCTCCCACTCTTGCAAGGAATTTTTGTCAGAGGAAAAGAACATTCTTGCCTCCCTCTCCCATTGCAACCCACTGATCTCCTAGGGGATGGGGCACTTTTAGGAACAGATTGACAGGCAAATCAGGGATCTGCAACAGGAGCAGGGTTAGGGAGGAAAGACAATGACCACAAAACCATTTGGGAGAAATTAGGCCACAGCTTTTGTTGAATAGAACCACAGGAGCACTGGTGCAGCATGGAGCAGATCCAGTATCAGGCAACCTGTCTGCAGCCCAATAAACCCCATCCTCCCATCCCACCTGCCAGGGGAAAATTGTGGCATGGCAGTCCCCCGGGTTCCACATTGACATGGTTCCCTTGCCACCTGGTGGAGAGATCCAACTGAGAGCCCCCGAGCTGTGCATGCCAGTAAATGGCTCCACCCCCAAGACCCTTTAAAGGAGTCCCCAAAGCAAGGGAGGCAGGTGCACAAACACAGCATCCCTCCTAAAAGGATGTGCCCCAATTCCCAAACCGCCCAACACAGCCCAATTAAGCTGTGACAAAAGGATATGATTAAAGAACCAGTAAACCAAAATGCAACCTGTAATAACTGAAAACAAGGGAAGATGGGAGGGAGAACAGAGCAGGAGCCAACTGAAGGATGGGCTGCAGGCAGCCACCCAAAAAATAAGGGAGAGGTGGACCATGGCATAAACTCCCAGCTCCAGGTCCACCCTGGCCCAGCCCCTAACAGGCTGGTCCTCCCGCTTCGTAATTTTGCCCACCTGGACAGCCACTGGGGCTCGCCCCAACCTCTGCTCTCCATGCAGCCAGATCAGCTGGGGAAGAGAATGGCCTCCCTCTGCTGCCCCCAGTTCCAGGTTGCATAAGTGGCCCCATAGGTGAATCAGGGCCATTGCTTGGTGGAAAATACCCCATCCCTTCCATTAGCAGAATATTTAGCAGATCCAATGCTTTGACATCTGTACAAGTAAAAAGGTTTGGCAATTTAACCCCTCGAGATCTAGGGAGAAATTCAATCAGGGAATTTTGTAAGCATTTCTAGATTGAAATGAACTGGGAACAACATTTGTTTTTAGGTGGAATCTGTAGAATGTGAAACACATTTCTCTTAGTGGATGTATCAGCATGACCAGTTCAGTTTATTTATTCTAGTGTGAATAAAAACAACCTTCATTTTTATGTAATGTAATAACTATGGCCATTATTCATAACAGACTGGGTTGGATCCAACTAGATTTTCCACTGGGGAAAAAGAGAAGAAAGAGTATGCTTTGACTATCAAAATCATGGGACCTGCATGGACAAAAGCTATGGGGGGGGGGGGATTGGACTAGATTGAGAGGAAACCTGGGCTGGATCCAACCCATTCAGATAAGGGTTTTTTCCTCCTCAGCATTTGACATATGATGACTGCAAAATCAAGAGATGACTTGTGAGAACAAAATAAGCCATCACAAATATACCACAGATTTTTAAAAATTGCTTTTCTACACTGCTTACACTGATTGCTTACACTGATTCCCTGCCATGTTCATGACTTGTAGATAAGACCAGGGTTGCTACAAACGTCACAAAAATTGTGCCATTCAAACATATCATATATACATTAAACAAGTTCTGTCAACACTTTGATGTGTTGCTTGAAGTTTAAATCTGAGACTACTTTGAGCAACTTTGCACATGCACAGAAGCACCTGCTACAGAATCTTCTAAATAAGTTACTTTATTTATTTATATACAGATTTTAGATTCCACCTTTCTGCCCTTAGAAGAGCCACCAAGGCAACTAACAATTTAAGACATACAACTTAAAAGCACATTATAAAAATATTAAAATCAACACCCCTCCCGAACATACATAATTAAAACAATGTTTAAAAGAGTTAAAAGACATACAAAAAGGTTCAAATACATAGAACATACAAACAGTAGTTAGGAAGGAGGCAACATTGAAGACATGCCAAATTGAACAAAAAAATGTCATCAGTCACTGGCAGAAGGCAGCAGCAGAAGGGGACAGACAAATCTCCCTGGGGAGAGAGCTCCAGAGCTTTGGTGCCATGACTGAGAAGGCCCTCTCCCAAATTGTCACCCAACTAATCTCAGAAGGTGAGGGCACCTGAAGCAGATCCTCTGAAGATGACCATAATGGTTGGCCTCTGAGGAGATGAGATACATCACGACAATGGCCAAATATCTTAAAACTTTAGATACCCCCCCAATAGGAGGGCTTTTACACTGGCCAGATGTGATGCCATGCCGTCCAGGCATTTGGAAGGAAGATATAAGAAGACCCCATATTCTGAGAGGACCTGCCCATGCCTTCTAGCTGAGGTGGAAACAAGAGAACATGTCTTTTTTCGCTGCCTGCTTTATAAAGAAATACACAACACAACATTTCTGTCCCTTGTTGATGGATCCACTGTTGTGTCAGACAGGGCACACTTAGATAAACTATTAGCAGATGAAAAACCAGCTATTACTAAAGCAACAGCCAAATTCTGTGCTCGGGCAGTCCTTCAGATATGTTGATTCTAAGTCATATTGGGTTTCAGAGTCAATTTTCAATTGAATTGTTCCTGGAAACAAATTGGAAACCAGTGTAGGTGGGCAAAGACTGAAGTTATATGGTCCCTATGACCCATTCTGGTTAACATCCTGGCTGCAGTGTTCTGTATCAATTGATGTTTTCAAACATTTTTCAAGGGCAGCCCCATGTACAGCACATTGCAGCAATCTAATCTATAACCACAGCACGCATCACAACAGCCAGTTCTTTTCTGCCCAGGAAAGGCCACAGCTGACTAACCAGTCAAAGCTGGTGAAAGGCATTCTTGGCCACTGCTGCCACCTGCTTATCCGACAGTAGGTTGGGGTCCAAGAGCACTCCCAGACTACAGACCTGTTTCTTCAAGGGGACTGCATCCCTATCCAGAATGGGTGACACCTTAAATCCCAGGACAGACCTTCTGCCCACAAGTAGCACTTTTATCTCGGCAGGATTAAGCTTCAGTTTACTAGTCCACATCCACTCCAATACTGCCTCCAGGCACTGGTTCAGGGTTTCAACAGCCTCATGGAATCATCAGGAAGTGTGAGATAGAGCTGAGTGTCATCTGCATATTGGTGATCACCCAGCCCAGGTCTCCAGATGATCTCATCCAGAGGTTTCATGTAAATGAAACCTTGCAGAACCCCATAGGCCAAAGGCTAAGAATCAGATCAGCAGTCCCCCAGCACCAACTTCTGAAACTTCAAGGTGGGATCAGAACCACCGCAGAACAGTGCCTCCCAATCCCAGTCCAGATAGGTGGTCCAGAAGGATATCATGACTAATGGTATCAAAAGCCAGGTCCAGGAGAATCAACAGTCACACTCCCTTTGCTTACCTTCCAGAGCAAGTCATCCACCAGGGACCAAGGCTGTTTTAGTTCAATAACCAGACCTAAACCCAGACTGGAAGGGGTCTAAACAATCACTTAATCCAGGAAACCGTGGAATTGTCCAGCCACCACCCATTAAATCACCTTACTCAAGAACGGAACATTTGAGATTGGTCAACAATTATTGAGATCTCCTGGGTCAAGGGTAAGCTTCTTTAGAAGAGAACACACCACAACTTGTTTCAAGGCTGGTGTGACCACCCCCCAAAGCATTAACTGCTTCTCAAACCAAGTCAGCAATCATCCCCTACCCCCAAATATTTAAGTAACCAGGAAGGGCAAGCATCCAACAAGGGGTGGTAGGCCTCAAACTTTGAAGGATCCTGACCATATCCTCAGACTAAGTAAAGGTATCCCAAACAATTGGATAATGTGGCACCCTGGCAGCATCTGACCCAGTCACTGCAAACATGGAGTCCGTGTTGGAACAGATATGAGAGATTTTATTTGCAAAGTGCTGAGCAAAGTGGTCTTGGTAAATCGGCTACACTTCTAATTTGTTTATTGTGGCACATGGGAGCTTTTGCACCTGTGCAGTTGGTATAAAGAACTTTCTTTTAAATATATATTTTAGTATATAATTGGAGGGGTACAGAAAAGAAAAGGGAAGGGTATCAGAGAAGTCATGAATCATCAGAACCTTTTATATTTTGTTGAGGACACAGTTCTAATCTATATATATAAAATAAAGTCCCCTCACAATAAAATCAATGCCCAGGCCAAACCCCAGCATCTAGAAACACAAAATTCAGGGAGAGCACTCCTACCATGACATAGATGCTCACTAAGAAGAGATTGTCAGAAATTCAACCCCTAAGGGGTAAAAGGGGTAAAATGTGCTCCCCCCATTGCTTCCTATGTGGCTGCCAGGCTGTTGTCTCCTTGCACCCCCCCCACTCTCTGATTGGTCAGCTGCAGAGCTCAGTGTTCTGAGGTTTAAAAAGTTACAGAAGACTGCAGGGAGTTAATGACAGTTCAGGAAATCAGGAATGGCCCAGCCTCTCTGATGGCTTCAAACACGCTCCCCCCACCTCCTACACCTGAGAGGTGGTTGTCTGTCAGGTGAAGCAGCAGGTGTAGGGTGCTTAAAGCCATCAGAGAGCCTGCCCCAGTAGTAATGCCTTAGTGATCCTGCTGGCCCAACCTCCACAAGGCCTTGCAATACCCCCCCCCTACACTGGACAGGCAGCTGCCTGTCAGGTGTAGGAAAGAGGGTGGGATGCTTACAACCTTCAGGGAGGCTTGCTCAGCAGGACTGCCTTATCGCTTCTGCTGGCTCAGCCTCCCTGATGCCTTTAAACACACTCCCCCCAACACCAGACAGGTGAGTGTCTGTCAAATGTAGGAGCAGGGCTAGGGTACTTTAATCTATCATGGAGGCCACCCCAGCAGGATCACCTTAGCGATGCTGCTGGCCCAGCCTCCCCAATGGCTGTAGCCACACTCCCACCCACTATGGAAATATACCCCAAATTTGTAAAAAAATAGTGGTTTCCTGTATTAGGTTATTTAACTTCTCACAATGTGGGTTCTAGAAAATTGGTTCATATGAACTTGCTTAATATCTGATTTCTCGGATGTTGTTTTGAAGATGTAGTTATGTCCCACTTCTTAAATGTAACATAAATGGGAAACATTTTTGTAAAGAAAGGGGGGGGTATGCCCTGCACCCAGACAAAGAAAAAAAATTCAGTGCCCAGGCTAAACCCCTGCACCATGAAACCAAAATAAGGGGAGTGCATTCCATTTCCTACCATGACGTCAACTCCCACTGCAAAGAGATTTCTGAGAAATGACCCCTAAGGCAGTAAAAAAGGGGGGAAATGTGTTCCCTCAATTATTTTTGATGTCCCTGGCAGGCTGCTGCCTCCATGCCCCCTCCCCCAATTGGTCAACTGTATAGCTCAGAGTTCTGAGGTAAAACCTGCCTGCTTGCACCCACTTATCTCTGATTGCTCAGTTGTGGATCTCAATGATCTGAGGTAAAAACACAGTTAAAAGAGACTGCAGACAGTTGAGGAAAGTTACAGAAATCAGCTGTTCAGGACTCCTGAATAGACATTTCTCATAGCAGCCAGCATGGCAATTGAGTTTGTGAATGTTCATGGGGAGATAGTAAAGGACCTTGCTAGGAGCCATTTCAATGTGTGCCTCCCTCATGAACCTGATGAAATGTCCACCACATCACCACTCCCTCAGACCAACTCCCCCTCACACCTCTCACCTCTTATTGCCCCCAGGAAAGCTCCTGGCAAACCTCAAGCCAGATACACCAATGGCTACAAGGAGGAGGCAACTTAGGAATGTGGCAAAGACATGTGCACATAGTACTCCTGCGGTGCATCGAGCTGTGCAGGCCAACTACCAGCTAGGCCACTCTGAGGTGCTCAGAACAACACAGTCTCCATGTGAGCAAAATAATCCAGGAACACAAGTAGAGAGGCCATCACTTCCGTGGAAGGTCAAGGCTCACTCACTGTTACATATTGATGTCACATTGCCCCAGTAGTAATGCCTTAGTGATCCTGCTGGCCCAACCTCCACAAGGCCTTGCAATACCCCCCCCCTACACTGGACAGGCAGCTGCCTGTCAGGTGTAGGAAAGAGGGTGGGATGCTTACAACCTTCAGGGAGGCTTGCTCAGCAGGACTGCCTTATCGCTTCTGCTGGCTCAGCCTCCCTGATGCCTTTAAACACACTCCCCCCAACACCAGACAGGTGAGTGTCTGTCAAATGTAGGAGCAGGGCTAGGGTACTTTAATCTATCATGGAGGCCACCCCAGCAGGATCACCTTAGCGATGCTGCTGGCCCAGCCTCCCCAATGGCTGTAGCCACACTCCCACCCACTATGGAAATATACCCCAAATTTGTAAAAAAATAGTGGTTTCCTGTATTAGGTTATTTAACTTCTCACAATGTGGGTTCTAGAAAATTGGTTCATATGAACTTGCTTAATATCTGATTTCTCGGATGTTGTTTTGAAGATGTAGTTATGTCCCACTTCTTAAATGTAACATAAATGGGAAACATTTTTGTAAAGAAAGGGGGGGGTATGCCCTGCACCCAGACAAAGAAAAAAAATTCAGTGCCCAGGCTAAACCCCTGCACCATGAAACCAAAATAAGGGGAGTGCATTCCATTTCCTACCATGACGTCAACTCCCACTGCAAAGAGATTTCTGAGAAATGACCCCTAAGGCAGTAAAAAAGGGGGGAAATGTGTTCCCTCAATTATTTTTGATGTCCCTGGCAGGCTGCTGCCTCCATGCCCCCTCCCCCAATTGGTCAACTGTATAGCTCAGAGTTCTGAGGTAAAACCTGCCTGCTTGCACCCACTTATCTCTGATTGCTCAGTTGTGGATCTCAATGATCTGAGGTAAAAACACAGTTAAAAGAGACTGCAGACAGTTGAGGAAAGTTACAGAAATCAGCTGTTCAGGACTCCTGAATAGACATTTCTCATAGCAGCCAGCATGGCAATTGAGTTTGTGAATGTTCATGGGGAGATAGTAAAGGACCTTGCTAGGAGCCATTTCAATGTGTGCCTCCCTCATGAACCTGATGAAATGTCCACCACATCACCACTCCCTCAGACCAACTCCCCCTCACACCTCTCACCTCTTATTGCCCCCAGGAAAGCTCCTGGCACACCTCAAGCCAGATACACCAATGGCTACAAGGAGGAGGCAACTTAGGAATGTGGCAAAGACATGTGCACATAGTACTCCTGCGGTGCATCGAGCTGTGCAGGCCAACTACCAGCTAGGCCACTCTGAGGTGCTCAGAACAACACAGTCTCCATGAGAGCAAAATAATCCAGGAACACAAGTAGAGAGGCCATCACTTCCGTGGAAGGTCAAGGCTCACTCACTGTTACATATTGATGTCACATTGTCCCTGATAAGGCAATTTTACTTGCGCTCTTAGGACCTAAACTGGAAGGTACATATTAGTACTGATATTATTTCCAATATATGCAACTACTTCTGACACAAGACCAGATGTATTTGTGGCCCCAAATAAAAATCTTTTGGCGTGTCATTCAATTCCAGATTGGAACATTCAATTTGTGATCCTATATTAGTTGTTTACTCCCTTACATATGTTACAGGGACTTTGTTGTATGTCGTATTTTGTACTTTGTACTATTTGACCTCTGAAGAAGGCTCTTGTGAGCCGAAATGCGTCAGTTTCATACACTGTTCTTTTTTGTGCATTTGTCATTTTGAACATTTTATGAGGCTTTATTTGGGCCCCTACAAGGTTTTTATATGTCTTTGAAATAAACACTCTTTTGTCTATACTTATTTATGTTTTTAACTTTTGGCCCTTAATGAGTTTTCTAAACTTCCTTTGGAGATTTTTGGACATGGCACCTGAGGGCACAACCACCAATGCTGTCTGAATTTGAGGTGTGGAATACAGTGAAGTCCAATCAGCTTCCATATGCAAAAGACCTTGGAACACTGGGCGGGACTGCACAAAGCAGCCAGTCAACTCAGCCAGTGTCTTCTGAGTGGCAGTTTTTCCGGCCTTACACTAAGGATGTGAAATTTAGAACGTTCATATAGAACTTTCATACTCAATTATATATAAGGAGAGATAATGCATAGATCCAGACTAGGATATCTTCTCAGCTCAATTACATAAATTTCTCAGAATATCAATATGCTTTTTGTAAGCATACAAATTTTTAAACAATCTGATATATTAATCTTGAAGTAGCATTTATAACTCTTTCTCTAGAAAGAAAGTTCTACATATTGCTTACTTAATATTATTTCAAAACTTTTTGATAAAATAGATACATTACATTAATGAATAACTAGAAGGAATATTTAACATTAATAATGAATATAATTTCTCCCTAACTCAGTGATTATTTCAGGAAGTGCCAACTTTTTATTTCAAGTAATACAGACTTATCATTAGTTATTAACCTTTGCCATAATGTGAATAATATGCTTTCCATTTCTGCTGAAATTCTTTGGCCTTTTATTTATCTGATTTATTAATTTTGCCATTAAAGCATATTTAACTAATTTATCACACCAGCCTTCTTTTGTTGGGCAATCTTCTGTTTTCCAAGTAGATTCAAACTGTACTCTTGCCTTAGATAACATATTTCTAAATAAATCTTGTGATTTTTTTCTTTTTTTAAAGTTTTTATTACATTTTATATATTAAACCATTAACAACATTCTTTCTTACTGATAAACATTAAACTATAAACAAACAACTAAGAGCAGAATAACTTACATAAGATGAATAACTTCATAATACTTTTGTGGTACATCATTCCCAAGGACATTGTCCCTGGATAACACTTTCAGGAATTATTGCCATCAGACTGGCTTAGGCTG
This sequence comes from Gekko japonicus, assembly GCF_001447785.1. Taxonomy (NCBI): domain Eukaryota; kingdom Metazoa; phylum Chordata; class Lepidosauria; order Squamata; family Gekkonidae; genus Gekko; species Gekko japonicus. The sequence goes on along the minus strand of NW_015166433.1, from coordinate 75,319 downwards.
CTGTGTAATGTATTTTATGTATTATTTTAATTTGAACCTTTATAAAAAATAAAAAATGTAATTTTTATCACTGTTGTATGCCACCCTGAGCCCTGTTTTTTTCAGGGAAGGGTGGCCTAAAAGTTGAAATAAATAAATAAATAAATAAATACTGAGTGAGACACCCATAAAGCAGAGGATTCCTACTGTCAAAAGCCAGGTCAAAAGAAGAGAAGGAGAAGAGAGGGAAGAACAAGATGGGAAGATATGAATGGAAAGAATATTTAAATTAACTGTAGCCAGACCTGAGTACATCAACATTACTATTGGACCCACACTTTCTAACTTGGTTGAAATTTCATGAAGGTACTTCCCCATAAAAACAATGAATTTCCACACAATTCCCACAGACGCTGAACTGCAGACTGTAGTTCAGCAGTTTGAGACCCTAGTGCCACATGACAGAGTGAGCTCCTGTTTCTGGCCCCAGCTCCTGCCAACCTAGCTGTTCGAAAGCAAGAAATTGATGGTAGATAAATTGATACCTCTTCGGTGGGAAGGTAACAGTGTTCAGTGTGCCTTGGCATTTAGTCATGCCAGCCACATGACCACAGAAATGTCTTTGGACAATGCTGGCTCTTTGGCTTGGAAACGAAGATGAGCAGTCAGATTTGACTAGCTTTTGAGCAAGGGAAACCTTTACCTTTACTAGGAGTGCAATGATTTCTCACACTTTACAGTACACATAATATGCAATACAGTATATCCACAGTGTGCTTATGTGTGCTGCACCAGTAAATTAAAAATATCAATTCAATTCAATTCAATTCATTACAGGTCTATATGACCGAAGTCTTGACCAAGAGGATACCAAAGGGGGATAAAATAGGTACATAAAATAGACATAAATGTGTCAAGGTACATAATCACAGTCACATAAAACTCAGGCTGAGCCCAGAGATTAAAAATTACCTAACTACACTTCGGGCGGAGCCAACTAACTAAAATCATCCAAAATCGGTGTCGAAGTTTTCAGAAGTGCTGGACTTTTCAATGCTTCTTGAGAGCAGCCACCTTAGCCAGGAACCACGCCATGTTAGCTGTTATCAGTCCATCAGCATTTGAGTCCGATAACAGTACTGAAAGCACCCAAGGTTGCGCAGGAAGATTCATCTCCGTAAGCATAAAACCCAGGCTGAGCCCAGAGATTAAAAATTACCTAACTACACTTGGGGCGGAGCCAACTAACTAAAATCATCCGAAGATTAAAAATCGGTGTCGAAGTTTTCAGAAGTGCTGGACTTTTCAATGCTTCTTGAGAGCAGCCACCTTAGCCAAGAACCGCGCCACGTTAGCTGTTATCAGTCCATCGGCATTTGAGTCAGATAACAGTACTGAGAGCACCCAAGGTTGCGCGGGAAGATTCATCTTCGTGAGAATAGGAGAGATATAAGTGCCTCTAACTTGAGTCCAGTGGGGACAGCGAAATATCAGGTGATCTAAGGTTTCAATTTCGCCAGAATTGCACAGACAAAGGCGATCTGAGTAAGAAAGGCCTCCAAATCTTCCCAGAGTTACCATTGTTGGAAATACATTTAAGCGGGCCAGCATAAAGGCGCGGCGGTGAGATGGAATTGATAACGTTGAATAAAAGTCAGGAAATCTCTCTGGAGGGGACAACCCCAAAGCCAACGGAGAGCAGGTGCGTCTTGCCCTGGCCACGGTGCTGGCCCAATCCAACTGTTTAAGTTTCTTCAAGGTTTCCTCAAGCTGAGAGGGCATCAGCTCTTCGTTAGGTGAGGACATCGGCACTCCCAATGTCCTGAGTTTACCAGCAAGAAGGGACAACCAAGGGTTGGATGTCGTGTCCTTTAAGATGGAACGAAGAAAGCCGGCCTGGGGGTGATGACTTGGGTCAGATAACTTAAATCTCAACTTGAATGCCCTCTTCCAAGCACGTGCTTCAAGCGAAGATTGAACCAGTTCCATACGAAGGACAGTCCCAGCAACACACCGTGGCGTTCCAGTAATTCTCCTAAGGAAGGAGTTTAGCTGGGAATCCAATTTCTCATCCACGCCAGCAATCCAGATTTCTACACCGTATAAAATTTGGGAGACCACCTTCGCATTGTACACCTCGATGGCCGGGGGAATCCGCTTAGCCCCCTTTGTACGGAAGAATTTCTCAACCAGTGCCGTGGCGAGTCTGGATGACTTCTTAACGTATGTCAGATGAGCGGACCAGGATAGATTGTAACTAAAAACAATACCTAGGTATCGGAAGGAGGAAACCCATTCTAGTTGGCCATTCCCAACTTTAAAATACAGAGGACCTCTTCTTCTCTTGACAGAGAAGCGAAGAACCTTGGACTTTGCATAATTCACGATAAGCTCTTCTTGTTTGCAATAGTCCAAAAAGGCATTGACAGTAGACCTCAGTCCAACTTCAGATGTTGCCAGCAAAACAGCATCGTCAGCATAAAGTAAAAGTGGTATAGGAAGACCAGCTAAATACGGAGGATGTCTGGCTCTCATTTTAAGAAACGGCACCAAATCATTAATATAGATGTTAAACAGGCAGGGGGCCAACAAACATCCCTGTCTAACTCCCTTCTGCACTGGAAAGGAGTCTGTCCTGACTCCTGAAGAATTCACCCGAACCGAGGCAGATGTTTTAGAATAGAGAGCCATAATCAATCCCAGTAGTCTGCGGTCAATATCATAATCTAATCTTAATTTACTCATGCAGCACACATACACACACTGTTGGGTGAAGGAATTGGAGTATTCAGTAGGATTATGCCATCTCTCATTCCCTTTGGTGTGGCTATAAAGATCAGGAGTCAGATGTAATACCCCCCCCAAAGTATTTCTGTGCCACGAAATATATTTTGGAATGCCCCCACAATACCTTACATTGGCCCCGATCACACGCGGAGTTTGCTGCAGGAGAGCCATGAATGCCAGGTGGATTATCTGGGTGTGATCACAATGCCACATCTGGCAAGCATGGCACACCCATGGCCAACCAGTATCGTCCGGCCGAAGGTGCGAAGTTTAAAAGTACCTGGGAAACTCCACTATTAAATGGTTGCGACGGGCTGCAGACAGACGCTCTCTGTCTGATCGCCCTAGCGCACTCCTCTCACATCCCTGCTTCCTGGTTGGAGCGCGCTGGAAACAACCACCCAAGGAAACAATGCCGTTGCATCTGATCATGTTGGGGAGTCAAATTGCAATGGTGCTAATAGCCACGCCTCCCCCCCCCCCGCGTTATCCAGCCTGTGTGACCAGGACCATGGTATCGAAACACACTGTCCTTATGTCTTTGCAAGATTGCCTCTTAAGAATTTAACAATTTAGCATTATTAAAAGTGGTTTCTTTTTCAGTAATGCAAATGTTCTATTGAGCATATGCCTAACCCTGGAAGTATCATGGTTTTCCCTGAGCTGAACTAATGGTTGTTGTTGTTGTTCAGTCGCACAGTTGAGTCCGACTCTTCGCGACCCCATGGACCACATCACGCCAGGCGTCATGCTCCGGAGTTTGCTTAATTTCATGTTTGTTGCATCAATAACACTGTCCAACCATCTCATCCTTTGCTGTCCCCTTCTTTTTTGACCTTCAGTCTTTCCCAGCATCAGGGTCTTCTAACAGGAAAGCCAATAAAACACGTACTGGTTATATCTCTGGTCAAACAATTTGTCCAAGATGGAATCTCATATTTTTAGAATAAGGATAAACATGTTTAGATCAGAACAAGAAATATATATATATATAAGATGCATGCTTAAAGGTTGATGGTTCAGGCTTACATGCTACAGAAGAGAATGCTAAAGATATTTTCAGATATTTAAAAGGATCCTGGAAAAAATGATAAAAGTTGGTCCCCAACAAATAGTAATGAATTTGAGGCCCTTTCTGCACTCTCCTTTTAATCCATGTTCATTGTGGTGTCCTCCAGGCAATTCTGCACTAAAAGCAAATTCAACTTTCTTTTTAATCCAGGTTTTTTTCCCCATTCTGCACTAAAATCAAGCTCAACCTTCTTTTTATTCTGAGATTTCCCCCCATTCTGCATTACTTGTACTTGCCCTCTGCTCTTCCTTTAAAGCCCTTTATGGTCAGGGACCGGTCTACCTGAGGGACCGCCTTTCCCCGTATGTTCCCCAGAGAGCACTGCGATCAGGATCCCAAAACCGCCTGGCCCTCCCTGGCCCTAAGGAAGTTAGGTTGATGGTAACCAGGATGAGGGCTTTTTCATTTGTAGCTCCGTCCTACTGGAATGAGCTTCCTGTCGAGATTAGAGCCCTGCGGGACTTGTCACAGTTCTGCAGGGCCGTGAAAACAGAACTTTTCAGGCAGGCGTTCCGATAGGAGAGATGTCCTACCAGCAGCGCCCTGTGTGAACTCCGATCCAATACGACCTAATGAGGGGGCACCGCTGAATGTGTCCTTAAACTGCACTTTAGTTTTATCGCCATCTAATGACTGTTTTATACTGATTGGTTGTGTTTTAACTGATGCCTTGTATTTATATTTTATTGTGTATGTATACTGCTTGTCAGTTTTTGGAAGCCGCCCTGAGCCTGCCTGGCGGGGAGGGCGGGGTAAAAGTGAAATAAATAAATAAAATACATTACCTCCCTTCAGTGGTCAGCCCGGTTTCAGCCTGCTGTTACCCCAGGTTATTTGGATGCTGTTTTGCCATGGACTTAAATTGCCTTGACTCGCACACTGAGAAAATTCAGAGTGGCAGGCAAATGCAGAAAGGACCTGAGTTTCAGGTAAAGGTTTCCAGTCTAAGACTCCATAGGGACATTGCTGATGAAAGCTTGCTCCAGCTGAATGAGCCAGCCATCCTTTTCGTCAAGCAATTTGTTTAAGGTGCTGACATCTGTTCTATACAGTACAGGATCTAGAATGCCAAGGAACAAACTGTGTCAGCTTCAACAATTGAGCCCTACTGTCCCAAAAGGAAAATGTACAAAACATGAAGAAAATGGAGGAGGAGATTGGATTTACACCCTGCCCTTCACTATCTGAAGAAGTCTTAGAGTGGCTTACAACCCCTTTCCCTTCCCCTCCCCACAACAGACACCCGGTGAGGTAGGTGGGGCTGAGAGAGCTCTGAGAGAACTTCTCATGAAAGAACAGCTCTGAAAGAACTTATGACTGACCCAAGGTCACACCAGCAGCTGCATGTGGAGGAGTGGGGAATCAAACCCAGTTCTCCCAGATTAGAGTCCACACTCCTAACCATTACACCAAACTGGAATTATCATTTTGTAATCCTTAGATACTAGTTAGCAGCTAACAAGGTTTCAATACATAGCAAAATTATACCCCACATGTAAACAATTCCACATACTCTTACTGTGTGGTCTACAATGATTCACAAGTACTTGGCATTTCTCCAACCATTTTTTTTACTTGGTTAGTTGGTTGGTTCGTCTTCCTGTGAAGCACATTTGGATGCCTTCTTACCCAAACTGATGCAGTAACAGTGCCATCTCAATTTCTGAACCTTACTGCTTGGACGATTTGTGTGGGTATTGTCCTGAAATGGTCTAACTAGCTATTTTCAGCCTCTCCACTCTGTTCATTGGCCTTCCAGGGCAAATGGCTGGCTACTGCATAAACAAAATGTTGGATGAGGTGAATCGCTGGCCTGATCTTATGTTCTGCCTGTCTCCAAATCCTGACATTACCTGGCTTGACTGATGCCTTTGATTTTTTTTAAATGCCTCAGATGTGTGTTCCTGATGTATACCATAGATATTAACTGGCAGGTTGAATTCCTCAAAAGGATGATTTAGCTCAGCTTATGATGGAAACATCAGTCCAGCAGTGGCAGTTTTTTGGGAATGAGGATGAAGCAGGAGGGTAAGTAGCCGGGCCTTCTGACACACTTCCGGTGATGTCAGGGGGTGTGGCCTTCTGTCACTTCCGGTGATGTCAGGGGGCGTGGCATATGCAAATAAGTTATGCTAATGAGTTATGCTAATGAGCTCCGGCAGCTCTTTTTCTACAACAAGACCCCTGGTTCCAAGTAGATAGAAACTGATCTGACACTCCATTATTAGAGGCCTGGGATTTGCATAGTTTATCAAACATGCTGGGTTTTTTTTCCCCAGGTGTGCCTCTGGTATACCACCTCCATTTGATTGGTGCTTAGTAAATCAGATTCTAATGAAAATGTCTCTTAGAGACCGTGTGTGGATTTTTATAGAGAGAACAATAGCCGGTCTTTAGTTTTCAATCAATTTCAGAAGCTCTTATAGCACTGCAGTAGGACACAGTGGGGATCACTTTAAAAGAAAGCCTGTTGAAAGGCAGATGTTTGTGTGCCAGTCAACAAAGATTGTTTTCAGCAGCTATCTATAGAGACGAGAAAAAGTCTAAAAATTGTGTAGGAAACATGGGCAGTTCTTCCATATGTTTGCTGTTACTAGTAGGGTTGCCAAATCCACATTGGGGAATTCCTGGAGACTTACACAGGTGGAGCCTGGAAAAAGTAGGGTCTGCAGAGGGGAGAGACTTCAGTGTATAATGGCATAGATTCCACCCTGCAAAGTAGCCATTTTCTCCTGGAGAAATGATCTTTGTCACCTGAAGTTCAGTTGTCATTCTGGGAGATCCCTAGGCCCCACTTGGAGGTTGGTATCCCTAGGTGCTAAGCTGCATTCAGACTACCACCAGCAGAGTTAAACTGGTGGAATGGGACTTTCTGCCTCCACATGACTACCGCAGCCTTTTGAGATCTGTAAAATTCTGTTCCTGGACCTTCAGGAACAGTGTGGGGGCAAAGTAGCGGTCTACAGTAGGAGGGAGAAATCAGCAGAAATCAACAACCTCCCTTCCTCCACCATTGGAAGTTGGCATGGCTGGTCATCCAGAGATGGCAGATGTCTATTCTTCCTGCTCCAAAATTGTCAGTAATCACAGTATTTAAAAGGAGAGGAAACGAGGGAGATAGAATCCTTCACGAGCTGGTGCCAGCCCACACTGCAGAGAAGATTAATTCTCTCCAGAAGAAGACCACAGTAAATGAGAGACCTTAACCTATGCTTCTGACAAAGCAGGATGCCTAGGTGGGTCTGATAAGATGGCTGGAAGTGGTCATTCCCATTGCCATTCCCCTGCTATTACTGCCATCATGCTGCCAGCATGGCATTTTTGGATCCACCCTACATTATGGTACATGGAAGGAAAGGAGTATGTGTGTGATCCATGTGTCCATGGGGGAAATGAAAAAGTCCCCTTTCTGGAAAAGATAGTCTGCGGCATGAAGTCCCCAAACCTCATTATGACATCATCAAGGTGTAAGGTGTTGAAAAAGCACTTACTTAAAATCAAGGTCCATAGAAAGCCAAGGAATGGGCTGGCACAAAGCTTTCAACACAGCAATACAAGCACATAGCAATAGGCAGTAGTGCACATGTTTCTTGGGTGTCAAATCATGCAAACCTTGCCAGATTGCCTGTAGCAGCACTATTACTGCATGTGATGAGTTGCTCTAGTATTCGGGCAAAACTCTATGGTTTCTGGTGATTTCACCATAGAGTTTTGCCCAAAAACTAGAGCGTCACTGTGCAAAATCGGCAATATGATGACATCACTTCTAGGTGATGTCATCACGTCTCCTTTCAGGCCAGTTGGGGGCAGGATTTCCCCCCACTGGCCAGCTGGCTGGCGGCAGGGAAGAAACCCCTCCAAAAAAGCAGGGGTTCCCCCACCCCAGTGGGGATCTGGCAATGCTACGCCTGTCTCCACTCAGATTTCACAACCTTAACAATAAATATCCCATTCTAATAAAGTTACCTATGAAGCTAAGGACTTGGGTTCAACACCAGCTGAAGTAACTCAGTTCTAAGCAATGACTGACGCAACATTACTTGGGGTCTAAAACTAAGATTCCAAGAAATACTGACACTCAGGAAGAAATCAGAAAATAGGTTTATTACAGAGAATAATATACTCATAGGACTGGGCAATTAGCAATTCTGACCAGTAAAAATAATACCAAGTATTCAATATGTGTATAAAGTCACATCACATCGCAGCTGACATCTGGCAACCCCGTAGGGTTTTCAAGGCAAGTGATTAAGCAGAGGTGGTTTGCCACTGCCTTCCTCTGCAAAGTCTATCAATACAGTATCAATGAAAGCAATGAAAGAGTCTGGACAGTATGATCATCAAAGGCAGGGGAAAAGTAAGGCCATGTATTGTGTATTAAATGAGTAGTTTTCATGGAGCAGGCAACATTACACTTTGGGAAGGGATGCTAATCCTAAAGTTTCAGAACAAAGGATGGTGCCTCGAGAACTGAAGGGGGCAGAGACAAATGTGTCCAAGAGGGGGTGTTTTGTGAGTCCAAATGAGGGGAAATATATAGTTTGTCCTTGTCATCATCATTGTATGCTTAAATTGTATTTCTATTTGTTGAACACTGATTTGGTCCTATTAGGTTGAAAAACAAACAATAAATATACTAACTAATAAAGTAACTAAATAGGGATAGAAAAGAGTAAGAGTCCGGTAGCACCTTAAAGACTAACAAAATTTGAGGTACGGTATGAGCTTTCATGAGACACTGCTCACTTCTTCAGATACTGAACAATGAGCAGTGACTCACAAAAGCTCATACCCTACCACAAATTTTGTTAGTCATTAAGGGGATACTGGACTTTTACTCTTTTCTGCTGCTACAGACTAAGAGCTGCGGTAGCTCAAGTGGTTAAGATGGTGAACTGCAGGCTGTGGAAGGTCGGGAGTTCAGCAGTTCGAGATGCAAGTGTGCCGCATGACGGAGTGAGCTCCTGTCTCTAGTTCCAGCTCCTGCCAACCTAGCAGTTCGAAAGCAAGAAATTGCAAGTAGATAAATAGGTACCACTTCAGTGGGAAGGTAACAGTGTTCCATACGCCTTGGTGTTTAGTCATACCGGCCACATGACCATGGAAACATCTTTGGACAGTGCTGGCTCTTCGGCTTTGAAACGGAGATGAGCACCACAACCCTAGAGTCAGATTCGACTGGCTTTCGAGCAAGGGAACCTTTACCATTACTGCTACAGACTAACATGGCTATCCCTCTTGATCTAAACAGGGATAGCTCAACAAGGGGTCAGATTGTGAGTTGGGGGGCAGATTCAAGCCTGAGTAAAGGCAGAAAATGGAACTGAGGTAACTGACCCAAATATGGGCATTGCAAAACATGTTCCACTTTTTGTGGGAGTTCAGAAAGGTCTGCAGCTATCCCAGGCCTCTACCGGGTGACACTCTGCTTTTCTCTGGGAGTATCTGCTGCCACCAACACACTCTTAAAGATATTTCCTGCTGGAAGACTAATACTCCAGAACTCTCTACCATATTGCCTTTTAAAGTTCTACCACTTCACTCTTGCAAACTGCTGAAATAGCTAGCACACAGAACTGTGCACTTGGGAGATAGAGGGATCCTCTGCTGTCCCCTCCCCTTCTCCTTGGTAAGTGTGGCTGAAGTGGGTATGAAGTGGTTACAGAGATCGGGCTACCAGCAGTCAGGTTATAAAGGAGTTTAATACAAGAATAAAAGCACACACATGGTCTTTGTTAGGGCTTTTGGATACTGGTACCTTTTGGGGGTCTCTCCCAAGTCCTGAGGGGGCATTTGGTGGAAATTGGTGCAACCTTATACTGACACCTCTCTTTTAAAACAAAACAAAACAAACAAACAAACAAACAAACAAAAAAGCACTGGTCTGTGTACACTGCAAACTGAGCAAGATTTTTTTTAAGTGATAACATGCAGTTCTCTAATTCTATTCTAATCCCCAGTGATGGCTACATTCAGGACAGGCACTTATCTCTTGGAGTTAACAGTGTTCCAAAACAATCCATTAACTATGTTTCCTAGGTTGAGGGATCCTCTCCTTTGTTCAGCAACACATATTCAAGATGGCTTCATGGGAAGTGAAATATACTGGGTTCGAGACGTGTATAGTGATCAGCTCATGCTTTATTCAGTGACTTAGCTCAACTACAAGACAACTCCAGCAGGGCCGAAGCCCTGCTTATAATCTCGTCAAACGGCACGCCCCAAACACACCCACTCCCAACAATAGGCTATTTACACACTAATGGCATCCCGATCAGTGGCTGCCAGGATCCTGCCAGTCTGTTGTATTTCCCCCCAAGCTCACCTTCTTTCTGGCAGCCCCGAGTTGCAGGGAAACTGTATCAATACACAACACCAAGAAAGAGGAGATTAAGAATGATGTCCAATCTCTTTCTTTCTTTCTTTCTTTCTTTCTTTCTTTCTTTCTTTCTTTCTTTCTTTCTTTCTTTCTTTCTTTCTTTCTTTCTTTCTTTCTTTCTTTTTACAAAGAAGAGATAGAATCCAGCTGTTGGGCTACCAAATATATCTCCCAGGTGCAACTTTCTGGCCAAGGGGTGGCTGGTAACTCCCCCCCCCTTCAGCCACATCTCTTTGCATATCCTGTTGGCGTGTGAAGCGTCCAGTAACCACACGTACTAGGTTGCTAGTGCTGACTATTTATAGTGGATTTATTTACACAGATATACACAGTTCATTAGGCACTCTCCAACTCCAATTTCACCGTCCAATCCGGCAGAGTGCTCTGCTGCAAGGCATTCACAGAGTGAACACCTCTACAAGTACTACATAGACTTATATACAGTGTCAGCACCAATCAGTGACCAGTGCTGACTCATAGTTGCATCATGCACGCTGATGCAAGAGAGATGCAATCTCTGCCTGGTGACAGGGTCATGTGATATACTTAGCTGTCACCCAGATCAGAATGATCTCCACCACATTGCTTCATAGACTGTCATCTTGTCCCATACTTTACTGTATGCTGACATATCCATGATACTGAACTACTCTGTGCCTGGGAAGCTGACTCATTCCCCCACACTTTCCCCACTGATAGCTTGCTAGCAGAAAGGCACTTTGAGTATGTTTAGAGGGCAGATTCAATTATCGCAACTTAGATGTGAGTTCTAGGGTGTAGGGAATTTATCCACAATGGGGATGTATCCTGGGGAAGAAAATGGGATATGGTAATAGTGACACAGCATGTCATGGCAGAAAGCCCACTGATAAGATCAGGAAAGTCTTTGATAAATTATCTCTATGCACTATGCACATAAGTTCCATCCTATCATCAGGAATGTTTGGAAAAGAGGCAATCTATTCCTGATCATGGGGATGGAACCTATGCATGCACTCTTTTTGCATGCAGACTCCATGCTCACCAGCTGACATTCACGCATGTGAACAGGATTGGGCCAGCATGCTTGTGGCTTGTGTGTGTTGATTTCACTGCGTGTGATGTTGTCTGGAGAGGGCTTCTATGGCAACAGCACCAATCATGTGTTTTGAGGGTGGGATTGAGGAGTGGAGCACTCTATTTAGCCCTGTCCTGGAATACATGACTAGTACTGCTGAAGATCTGACATATCTGTCCCCATACAGAAACAGCCAGGGCTTTTTTTGTAGAAAAAGCCCAGCAGGAACTCATTAGCATAATAGGCCACACCCAACAGCAGAAACTCATCAGCATACCAGGCCATGCCCAATGCCTTCCCTTGGCTTGCCTGGGTGCCCCACGACTGTAGGAGCCCAGGCAAGCCGGCCCTTGGACAGGCCGGGGAAGGCATGGGGAGGCATTTAAATGCCTCCCCGATCCTTACAGGGGGGGCCCTGGCCCGCCCACCTCTGAGTCGCCGTGTGTGTGTGTCGCTGTCCAGGCCTTCCCTCTGTAGCCACGCACACAGAGATTTTGGCTGTAGTGGGTGTGGCCAACTCGGAAGCCAGCCGGAACTTAGTTGCTGTGCGTTCCTGCCCAAAAATAGCCCTGGAAACAGCTCTTCCCAGTCTAAGAAATGTGTTCCCATGATCCTGAATACTGTAATGATATGTTGGCAAATAGAGTTTATACCCATATTATACTTCTTTTATATTTTTATACTTGTTCATTGTGAAGGGATAACTTCAAGTAACAAGGAAAGGTAACTTTTGATCTATGTTACACCTAGTTAGATTTCCTAATACTTCCATGCATTATTCTCAGCTGTATGTGGAAACTTCCTTTCTCAAACATATGTCCCTATTTGAATCGGGGTACGGAACTTGAAGACTGGAATAGAAGTCACACATCTATCTTTGTTGTACCAAGAACATAAGAGTGACCCTATAGCTATATTTTCGAGTTGGTGATTTTATTTTAGTGTTTGTGATTGTATTGCTTTTAACGGATTGTTATAGTATGTTTTAATTATAATTTGCATTAATTACAGACCTATATGTTGGTACATGCCCTGAGCCTACAATGTGGGGAGAGCGGGATATAAGTCTAATAAAATAAAATAAATATATCTAATTTTAATTGGTTTAATGGGAGAACCCTGAAGCTGTACTTGGTTTGTTAGTAGAAGTATACTAATAGGTAGAGTTTCCAGCCTCCATGAGGCACCTGGAGATCTCCTGCTATTACAATCATTTTCCAGATGACCAAGATCAGTTCCCCTGGAGAAAATGGCTGCTTTGGAGGGTGGACTCCGTGGCATTATACCCTGCTGAGGTGCCTCCCGTCTCCAAACTCCATCATCCCCAGACACACACACACACCCAAATCTCCAGGTATTTCCCAACCCAGACCTGGCAACCTTAATTAATAGATGAGGTCAGATTTTTAATGTGTGGAACTAGGAGGGAAAGGTTGATTTTAGAGGGCACTTTGTTTCCACAGAATGTGTTTCCCTAACAGGGAACAAAGAATAATAAGTGCTGCAGTCACACACACTAAATAATCCACTTTCAATGCACTTTCCAACTGGATTTGCCAGTTCGCACAGTAAAAATCCAGTTGGAATGTGCATTGAAAGTGGATTAAAACTGTGTGTGATCACAGCCCTCTGTATCCTTATGTCTGTGTAACTGTAACAATTGCACACAACCTACTATATGGGGGGGCCCAAACTGCCTCGTGTGAACGGGGCCAAGATGGGGAAAAAACAGTTAACTGAAGTGCCAATAATATGAGAACTGATTTCATCAGTTGATTAATTGTTAGAAGACAGATGGGGAACTCTTTAATTGGTTGACAGCTGAAGTGTCAAAGTTGATTGGTGATAGCTTTCCTAAGAAGGAAAACTCTGGCAGCAATACCTGGAGAAAGTGCAACTTGCCAATAGTTAAAATGCTGACTTCTTCAGTTGAACGAGGCATGTACAATTCCCACTCCGCCTTACTGTCTTTCTCCACGAATTATATTTCCCACAAATAAATGAACACATCTAAGCTCAAAACATAGGTTTACAGAGGCACTTAAAATAAATGAAATCTGATCCTCGAAGTTATGGTTTAATAGAAAAAGAGACACTTCAGGGTTTGTTTTACAGGGCCATTAACTAATGCTTCAGGCAATTGAATACAATGGCCTTCGGGTTTGCGCTTCCCTCAAGAAATGAAGCATGTAGTAATGACTTCATAAAACATGGCCTGTCATGTTGTATTGCTTAATTAATTCAGATTGTGAGTCTTGGAAAGGAAGCGCATAAGGCAAATAGGAAAAAAAGGAGCATCACCTCTGAAATGTGTAGGTTAAGCCCTTTCTACCACAGAAGCCCAAATCCACAACTGATGTTGCCTATGAGCCTATCAGGACCTCTTCTTCTGGACAGTACAGAACCATGAAACCTCCTCCTATGCAGTCATTGATGATTAATTGAAAAGACTCCCAAGGATGGTTTGACCCTTTTCCAATGCACAGATCATGCATTAAAACGTCTGACAGTTACTTTCATTTTTTTTTGTCAGCGCTTGTTAGGGAGGTACAATCAAGGCAGGAGCTGATGAGGCCTGGGAAGGATGGAGCTGGGCAAGGCCTTATGCTTGTCCAAATCCAGACAGCTAATTTGTGTATCGTGCAGACTGTTTGCTGATTTCACAAAACACGTATTACTCGCTGCATTAAATAACAGTGCTTCACCCACAGCTGCAAGGCTCCATGTCGATAGAGCATAGGGTTGCCAGGTCTTACCTGGCTGCCGGCAGGGGGTTCCCTCCATTGGTCCAGGATGTCCTTGGCACGCGCAAAGCATGCATACCCAAGGCTCCATGTCGATAGAGCATAGGGTTGCCAGCAGTGTTCCCTCTAAGCTGAGTTAGTGTGAGCTAGCTCACAGTTTTTTTAGCCTCCGGCTGACACATTTTTGTCTCAGCTCAGGAAGGAGGGCCCCAAGAGCAAACTAATTGATGCAGCAGCCAAATTGCTCGCTCACAGCTTTAATGCCAGTCACTCACAAAGTAGCATTTTTGCTCACAAGACTCCACAGCTTAGAGGGAACATTGGTTGCCAGGTCTTACCTGGGGGTTCCCTCCATTGGTCCAGGATGTCTTTGGCACGCGCAAAGCACGCACACTGTGATGACATCACTCGGAAGTGATGTCATCATGCAGGGAATGTTGCAGTGGACACTCTATCATTTATGGAAAGTAACTGGTTAACCATAGAGTTTTCCCCCAAAATGATAGAGCATCCCCCCCACACAACATGCCCTGCATGATGATGTCACCTCCAGGTGATGTCATTGTGCCAGGCACAGTGGCACAAATGAAGCACTTTGGGGGATGGGTTCATCCCACCGGGCAGATCGGGGCCAGTGGATTGGGCCCCCCAAGCAAACCCTCACCCCTGTCAGCGGAATGGGAGCTCTAATAGAGCACTTGAGGCCTTAGATCACCAGTTGGCCCTTGCTAGGGGCTCACAGAGTGTGTTGAATGTTGTTTTTTGGTCTGGTACATCCTTGTATGCTGCTATCTTACTTTTAGCATTTGACCATCCCTAAATATCCAAGGGCTTTTCTTTTGGCTCGGTTAAATGCTTGCTTTTTAAAATATTATGTTGTTTTAATTGTAGGCCACCTCGATCAGGACTCTACAGAGGCAGCAAAGAAATGTCCCCAATACAGAGGTGTAACGGTATTCAGTTTTTTGCTGTAATCACTTCATTCAATTTTTATTTTATTATTATACATTTGCTTTCTTTTTGCCATTGGGTTCCATGGACACTAAGTATTTGGCCATATTTTTACTGTATTGTTTTCCTTACCCAGGGAATCCTGCCTGCCAGATGTCAGGAAACTTTTTGTTGTTGTTGTTCAGTCGCACAGTCGAGTCTGACTCTTCATGACCCCATGGACCAGATCACGCCAGGCCTTCCTGTCTTCCACTGTCCTCTGAAGTTTGCTCAATTTCATGTTCGTTGCATCTATGACACTGTCTAACCATCTCATCCTTTGTCGTCCCCGTCTTCTTTGACCTTCAATCTTTCCCAGCATCAGGGTCTTCTCCAGGGAGTGCTCCCTTCTCATTTGGTGGCCAAAGTATTTGAGCTTCAGTTTCATTATCTGGTCTTCCAGGGAACAGTCAGGGTTGATTTCTTTTAGGATTGACTGATTTGAACTTCTTGCAGTCCAAGGGACTCTCAAGAGTCTTCTCCAGCACCATAGTTCAAAAGAATCTATTATTCGGTGCTCGGCCTTCCTTATAGTCAGGAAAATAGGATACAACAACCCATTTGATAGGCAAGTAAAGGCACAACATATTTCTGGCTACTGTCCCATCTAATTGGAATGAATTTTTCAGGAAATTTATCTCTTGCCTATCTGGGAATAAGCATCAGTCATCTCAGTAGGATTTACTTCCAAGTAAATATGCATTAGTCCAGGTTGCACAACAATTGTTCATAATCTATTTAGAACATCCCCTAACCAAGGGCTGCAAAGTAGCTGGCTCTGCTCTAAAGGTGCTTTGATAAATATACTAGGTTGGTAACCTTTCTATTGCAGCAAATGACTGCTTTTGTACTTATGCACTCTGTGAACCAAAATTTCTTGATCAACAGAGAAGAAAGCTTGACACACACGGTCACGGTGGGCTCCTTGAAATGTTCTACTTATCAAGTACAAAATAATGTTCAGTTTGCATGTTGGTGATGTGTGCCGGGAATAATGCAGTGTGACAAGTTCTA
Source organism: Gekko japonicus (assembly GCF_001447785.1). Lineage (NCBI taxonomy): Eukaryota > Metazoa > Chordata > Lepidosauria > Squamata > Gekkonidae > Gekko > Gekko japonicus. The sequence continues at coordinate 59,297 of NW_015166433.1, read as the reverse complement.
ATAAAAGCCCTGATCTTTCTCAGTATTGTAGAAGTTTTAAAAAACAACTTTTTCCTGCAGAAAGTGGTGTGAAGAAACTACAGTTTCCATGAGACAGTGAGAGAACAGCATACATGAACTGATATGGATATGGATTGGTTGGCATACATTGCTGGACATTGGGTGATACTATCCTAAGCCACACTACCAGTACAATCCTAAACAGAGCTATACCATTCTAAGTTCAATTACAGTGTAACTCTGCTTAGCTGTGCACCACAAGACACCAAAGTAGTAAGTATAATCTTAATTTACTACAGTCTTAGACCAGGTAGCAATCACACAATCAATTTTCAGAAGTACAATATAAAAATGGCAAATGTTACTCTTTTCTTTTAACACTGTGCTTTTGATAACTGGAAGGGATGCTGGCAGAAGTAGACATCTACATGGAAGCAGTTCCATGAATCTTTTTTGGCGCCATCAAACACGTTTGAGCTGTTTGGATACAGCTGAACAGTTTATGAAGGGTTCAGTTCTCATAATCACTATGAGATGAACACAAGCTGAGCTAACAGTACCTGATCATCCATAGTAACTTCCCTCACAAAAAGGACTCTACGGAAACTCTCTTCAGCTGATCTGAATGGCTGAACAACAGCAAATTTGAAGTTTCCTTCTTAAGCAAAACAACAAGAAATTCGAAGGAGAGCTAAATTCCCCCCTAATCATTCCAACAAGGGCTCTACACTTCTATGTTGCCAACAGATTTTGCCCACATCAACTCTGGAGATTATTGCTTGAGTAGAAATTCTCAGGATTTAGAGGATAGCCAAAAAAAGTTTCAATTAGACTGGCAGCATATGTCAGGGTTTTCCCTTTGCTTGACCCCTCTCCAGAACAAAAAAACCCCAAACAAACAAGTAAAGCACTAAACCAAGCTATCTCTTAGAGGATTTGGGGGTAGTACAACAGCTTATTTAAAACTTGGATGGGAAATATCAAACAGGAAAACAACAATAACATGCAGTTTGTGTACAAAAATTTTTTTAATGTAAAATGTCTATATGACCCTTTTTAGCTTTGTTGTCAGTGTGGCTCAAAACAATAAAATTGAATATAAATTCAAAACAACAGCCGCACACAAAATACTATAACTAGGACCGATTATGTACTGACAGCTTACTCTGGAGAATCCAAGCAGTCAAGCCTTTAAGTCTGACTTTGGATTTGTGAGCCTGCCCTATGCACCATTCCTTTTTTTCTCTGGTGTATTTATTCTGCAGCGGCAACCAAAACCCACAGTTTTTGCTTAATTGGGGTGGGAACTGTTGGAAATGTATGAGGTGCAAGGTCTAGATTCCAGCCATTATAAGGTTAACCTGTTTACCTTCTATGCTATTGTTTAGCCTGACCCGGAAGGAAAGTTGGCACAGCCAATGCAAGCAAAGCCGGGAAACTGAGATCTGTTTTGTAACACTGATTCGTGAATGTAATCAGGTGACTTCCTTCTAGGGATCAGGAAGAAGGAGGAAACTCCATTGTTGTGTGACCATGTGATTGTAGCAGTAGCATGTAACAATGTAGCACTAGATAGCTCTTTTGTTTGCAGGTTTTCTGTGTACCTTCTACCCTTAGAAAAAAAGCTTTTACAAGGAAATAAATGTCTCCTATCCAGTGAAGCAAAGATCCAATGCAAACTCTAAGTATTTAAGTATTTTTGACTATTTCCCCCAACAGGAACATCACTTGTGACGTGTGGGGGGTGGCATCCAAAGTTGTTGTGGGGGGTGGCACCCAAAGTCTCAGTAAGGGAAAATACTCATGCATAAGAGCCTTCCATTTAAATCCTCCTTGTTCAGTTCCATTAATTAAACTGACTAAAGTGGCTGGGAAGCTTTTTTTTCTTATTGCCAAGTTCTAGTGGATTCTCTGTTGTGTTATTGGACACTGTGAAAAATGTCAATTTCATTCTGGGCTGATGACCCCCCCCCCTTTTGCATTCAGTACTGAAATTTAATTTTGATGTACACTGATGAAGGGGGGAGGATAGTGGCTTAAGAGTTGCCCGGGCACACCCAGCATGGAGCGGTGGGCAGTCAGACATGCAAGGGAAGAGAGGACGTGAGCTGAGGTGGAGGAGCCAACACAGAGAAACAGCCACAGACTTGGCTGAGTGTGCACATGAAGAGGAGGAGGAGGAGAAGAGTTGTGTTTATACCCCACCCTTCACTCAGAGTCTCAGAGTGGCTTACAATCTCCTTTCCCTTCCTCTCCCCACAACAGACACACTGTGAGGTAGATGGGGCTGAGAGAGCTCTGAGAGAATTGCTCTTGAGAGAACAGCTCTGAGAGAACTGTGACTGACCCAAAGTCACCCAGCTGGCTGCATGGCTCTCCAGATTAGAGTCTGCTGCTTTTAGCTACTACACCAAACTGGATCTCTCCACAGCTTCCCCATTCTCTTCTCTCCTCTCCTCCCTGCTCCCCCCCATATGGCTTGCTGCTGCTGGGCTTCTCTGGGCATAGGTGAACCATAGAAAGATGCAAGCTTGGCAGTTGTCTGGCTGGTCCATTGATTGCTTTGTGCTGCAACAGCAGCCGCCATAACAGTGGTTGTGGAGTCACAGCCGGAGATGCAAGACTGGCGAGAGTCCAGGCTTGGGCAGTCGTTTGCATGCTGCATGGGGGGGGGGAGTGCCTGTGCAATGCACACTTGGATGCTCACTCACTCTGTTCCTTCCTTCATGGTGTGCCTGCCATTGCCTCGCTGGCCAGGTGTTCAGTGTCTCCTCCTGAGGGCACGGATCTTTTAAAACTTTTAACTGCACATACACACACACGCTTCCTCTAGCCAAATTTTTAAAGCATTCCCTGCCAATGATTTTTTTTTCTCCAGTGAGCCAAGATTAGTGAAAACCTCATATTGCTAGATTCAACCCAATGGTTAAAAAAACCCCAAAAATTAAAAGATGGAAAACCTAAGCCATAGTGGAGCTTGTACACCAATGAAGGGGAAGGATGGCGGAAAGTGCAGAGTGGGAGGAACAACCTCAATGTGGGCAGTAGAGTGGCATCCAATGGGCAGGAAAGGTCTGGGGGGGGGGAATCCAAGGGAACATGAATGCTTTAGAATTATCTTTGGCTTGGAAGCAAAGCCAGGGGAAAATCCGTCACAAAACCAGTCTCAGAAAATCTGGGGATACAGCGACCGGAAAGTGAACTGAGCACTGAAGGGATGAAAATGATGAACAGGGGGAAAAAAACTGGTGGACATGCATGGTGAAAACAAGGGAAATGCAGAATACCAAAGAAACCCCAACAAGCAAGCACGGTGAAAGTAAGGGTAAATACTCATGCGTAACAGGCCTAGCAAAGGATATGAGGAAAATAGAACAAGAAACTCCTCTATCACATAGTCCTCTACCTGTCACCAAAGACCCAGTAAAACAAATATGTTTTCACCTGTCACCTATAACTCAAAAGAGTAGGTTCCAGGCAAATGGATAAAGGGGTGAGTTCCACAAAAGAGGCAACATAGCCAAGAAGAAGATCACGGCCTCATCAAATAATCTTAATGGTAGGGCAGATTCATGAGGCATCAGGCAATCCTTCTGAGACATCAGTCATACACATTTAGTGCTTTACAAATAAGAACCAGTGCACTGAATCCTGAATTGTAAGTTAGTGAAGTTCTTTCAGTGCTGGTGAGATAGATTCCTCAAGAAGCAATCCTAAGCAAGTCTACTCAGAATTTTACTCAAGACTAATCAATGGGACTTACTCTCAGAAAAGTGTTCTTAGGACTATAATGTCAATACCTGTTCCATTTGATGGTCTTGCAGCAGTATTCTGGACAAATGGAAGCAGCTGATCAAGATCCAAACACTATCTCCCTTATAAATAAAAGCCGAATGGTGGTGGCACTTCTCTAGAACATTCCACAAGCTCCAATTACAAGGAAATAAATGTCTCCTATCCAGTGAAGCAAAGATCCAATGCAAACTCTAAGTATTTAAGTATTTTTGACTATTTCCCCCAACAGGAACATCACTTGTGACGTGTGGGGGGTGGCATCCAAAGTTGTTGTGGGGGGTGGCACCCAAAGTCTCAGTAAGGGAAAATACTCATGCATAACAGGCCTAGCAAAGGATATGAGGAAAATAGAACAAGAAACTCCTCTATCACATAGTCCTCTACCTGTCACCAAAGACCCAGTAAAACAAATATGTTTTCACCTGTCACCTATAACTCAAAAGAGTAGGTTCCAGGCAAATGGATAAAGGGGTGAGTTCCACAAAAGAGGCAGCATGGCCAAGAAGAAGATCACGGCCTCATCAAATAATCTTAATGGTAGGGCGGATTCATGAGGCATCAGGCAATCCTTCTGAGACATCACTCAGAATTACAACTGCTTTCCAGATAGCAGAGATCAGTTCCCCTGGAGAAAATGGTGGGCTCTGTATCCTTATGTGCTGCTGAGGTGGCCCCCATATGACAGCCAATGTGACGTAGCAGTCAGGGCTTCAGAGCACGAGAGAGGCTGCAGGTGTGTGGGGGGTAGAAAGCTGAAGAGTGAGGGGAAAATAAAGGTAGGTTGATGATTGGCTGGGAAGGAGATAGGGTTGCCAACTCGAAATGGGAAATTCCTGGAGAGGTGAGGGATGGAGCCTGGAGAGGGTGAGGTTTCAGGAGGCGTGGGACCTCGGACAGGTACAAAGCCATAGACTCCACCCTCCAAACCAACCATTCCCTTCTGGGGAACCATCATTGCCAATCTCCAGGTGAGGGCTGGAGATCACTCAAAATTACAACTGTTCTTTAGGTAGCAGAGTTCAGTTCCTCTGGAGAAAATGGTGGGCTCAGTGTCATTATACCCTGCTGAGGTCGCCACAGCAAGTTGACACTGAGTGTCCAAGGCCAGGGCACCCACCCAGAGCCTCTTTCTAGAGGCCGTTGTATTTATTTCCCCAACGGGCCTTTTTCCTCGTCTCATATGAAGGACATTATATGAAACGTGTCCTATCCCCCAGTGAATTCTATGGAAGTTCTGATTGCTGAGTAACTTCGGGATTTATAAGAAGCCTTTCTTCCATATTTTATTTTGCCCAACCAGGCTTCAACTTTAATTAAGGTGGTTGTTATGCACACCACTATAATTATGGCATTACTAATTGGCCAAATCCTTAGCTAATGTAAATCAGTGAAGCTCCATTTAACTCTGTGAAGCTACTCTAATTTACATTTCCCAAGGTAGAGCCTTTAATCTTTATTTAGCATGGACTCTCTTTTTAAAATATATTTTTTAAAAAAATTAACTGAAAAGATTTCTCATAGTTTCTCTTGCTGTTGTTTGTTGGCACATTAGGACATCCTGGCTGGCAAAGGATTAAGTTCAAACTAAGTAACTGCTGGTGAGGAAAGGAATGTCCTGTTCCAGAGTTTAAGCAATATATAAGAATGGAAACATAATTATGAAACAGATTTCTACGATCATCTCAGGAATTAGAAACATGCTAAATGGATCATTAAATTAGACACAGAGAGATAGAGGTATAAATATTAAAGCAATCATTTATTATGCGGAGTTGTCAAATGAGTATTCTCTTGGAACAGTTGCCTATCAATAATGCAAAGGGGATGCTATAGCATTTTTTACTATTATATGACTTGCTTGAGGCCTACTATCCTTCATCAAGCTTATTCTGTTGTCCATAGGCTGTCAAATCCCAAATGAGATAAGGTGCCACTGATATAAAAGTTTTGCATGTTTATTTATTTTATTTTTAAAAAAGAATTTTAGAAACAATAAAAAAACACAAAAAAATCAAGCTAGGGCAAGAAGGGAACTTGGGTGAAAAAAAGAAAGAAAGATGGGGGTATTAGGAGAAGATGTAGAGATGCTTTCAAAATTCTCATTCCTCTAGTGTCTACTTGGAAAAACCCAGTTCTGATCCAGCATAAACTCTCCACTGACAGAAAGGATTTCTATCAGCAGAGCATGACTTTTTTGCTTCCAGCCTCCCACTGTAATCCCAAATGTCTAGACATGAGGGTGATCTGGCTGTAACACCTGTCACCCCAAGGTTCATTTGGCTGATGTGGCTGGCTAGGTGGGTGTCCCCCCCCTACCTGAAGCTGCACACTTGGTGGAAGAGGACAGCCATTCCAGACAGGAGTGTGCCATTCCTTGGTCAAGGTTATATGATAGCCCCAAATGCCCACCAGAATGCTGCTGCTGGGGGACAGGCCAAGATGGGAACAGTATTACCAAAAAGTCAGAGGCCACTTATTGTTAGCAGAAATTTTTGTCTGCCCCCACCATAGTTTCTCCATTGTGTGAGCTGAACTCATGACTCTTTGTTTTTGTTCCACTTCCTTTTCCTCACAGTGAATTCCCCCATTAAATGTATGCCAGCTGCATAAAAAGGGTGTACAAATGACACAAAAGGAGTGAACAAATGGGGAACACTGGCAATGAAAATGAGTGCAACAACAAAAAGGTCCATAGTGATGACAAGAGACTCATGTAAGTTTGGCTCTGACCACTTTATGTACTAAAACATTTTACCTAATCTTTCCATCTTCATAGGCACCCCAAGATACTTTGTGATCACCAGCAGCAATTTCTCAAAAAAGAAAAAGGGGGGGGGGGGAGAACCAGAACAGAAGTGATTGTGCACGGCTGGTTTGGAGGGGGGGTTTGAAATGGGGGGGTGAAACTGGAAACAGTTCCAGCTTGAAGTTATATCCCATTTATTGTGACTGAAGGCCAATGCTGAGGTCATATTATCTTCTGACTCTTGGAATGATGCCACAGAGGTGAAAGCATGAAAATGTTTAACCCAAATACAATATGTTTGAAAGCACTCCTATGAGCTCATCCAGAACAGAGCATAGACAGACAGTAAAGCAACTGTCAAGCATAGTGATTGTGCAGGAGATCCACAGCAATGGTGGGGGCCAGGAGAAAAGAGTTGCTCGTGGATGAACTTATGTTTATCATCACAGTCACTATTGTTTAGGAAGCGGCTAATATTGTACTAGGCAGGGGTCATTTCGTAAAAAAAGAGGTGCCGGAGCTCATTAGCATAACTCATTAGCATAACTTATTTGCATATGTCACACCCACCCTGACATCACCAGAAGTGTGTCAGAAGGCAACACCCACCGCTCAGGCTCCACTGGACTGTTTTGGATTGCTAGATATTGGGGGGACGGGATGTGCAGATCTGTCCTCGCAGAGGAGGGAGAGCTTGTATCTGAATAAAACTTGGTGTTAAAGGTGCCACTGGACTGTTTTGGACCGGGGGACCGGGGGGGGCTCTGCAACTTACCTGGCTACTTCTTGCTCTGACTGAGGGCTGCTGGGAGCAGGGGGTGGGGCTTGCTCCGCTCCTGTGCACTCCTGCAGAAAATGACCCCTGGCTACTAGGCACAGGTACACAATTCTTCCTTCTGTGCAGTTGAACTGAACTTTCCCACATAGAAAGCAACATCCTTTTATAACTCTGTGAAGCCCCTTGGATTAACGATACTGGGATCAGAGCTCAAGCATGATTACTCTAGGCCTGGTATGAATTTGTTAGGTGACTTCTGTCTACCACAGTCCTATCCCAATACAACATCATGGATCAGGAAAGAAAAAAAAATTGATTTAGGAACTGACACAAATAGTCCATATTATTGGGGCAGCTGCACCTTCTCCATATTCTTGTATCCCCCACAACCCCCATGACGGCATAACAGTTCCCAAAGCAGTAGCCCCAAACTAGAAATACTGGAAGCACTATCCTGGGATAATCAAAAATGTAGCCCAATTGTGAAGTCTAGGCCTCCACTTCGATGAAACCAGACTATGTACACCATTATAAGCAACAACAAGCTCTCTTTATTAACACTTATATTTTAACTTAACTCTCCTCCTCTAGCAGTCCACACAGATGGACTTCATTACTCTATCTGTCCATCTCTGTTTTAACTCCCAGGGAACAATTATCAGTGGGGTCTCAATGCAGAAAATAATTTAACCTCTGCCAAAAACGTTTCATCTGTCTACTTGCATGTTCAGTGAAAACTTTAATTGTATACAAAGTCTGACTACTTCCAAGGTTATTTTTGGAGATTGGATTAGAGAAGTGTCCAGAAATATAACCTGTTTGGGTATTTCTCACTGATATGAATGAATGAACTTTCAAGAAGGGGAGATTTAATAGACTCAGAGTTGGAATACAAATGGGTAGAATACTGACACATTGCTCCCCCCCAACACACAAACCTTACATTTTAATGGATAATTGGGTGATTAACAGCCAGTTGAAGAGTTTCAGGAAATTTAATTTTGATTGGCTAATATATCAATAAAATCAATAAAGATTTTTTTAAAAAACTGTGTGGATCAAGTGATAGCTTTTGTGCTCATTAGTGACATAACCAGTATAAACATTCTATAATAAATCATTATGAGTAACCTGAAATACACAGCATAAAATGATGCTCTGTTTAGATTAGAATAATGCCTGGGGAATAATAGATAGATTAGAATCAAATAGAAACTTCAAAGGAAACACTGGTGTGTTATATTTAGCTGATTTAGCAAACATAATAGGCTGTTTCAATACATCCCTTCTGTAAAAGAAAAAGAAAAGAAAAGAGTTTTATGGACATTTAGTAGTCAAAGTAGGTAAACTGATAGAAGGACCTAACAAGAAAATGAACACGTATATTACTGTATAAAAAATACATAGTGACTGAGTTCCTGTGAAACATTACAGAAGATACAACGATATATATTAAACCACAAAATCTGAAAGGGGACTGGAGAGTATCATTATTGACCAACAGACAGCCCCAATAACTATAATTGATGAGGGTCCATATGTTATCTCTTAGATATGGCATTCCAACTCAAAATTCTTGGTTCTTAATGAGTAGATATATTTTGAACTTCCCACCTCATCAGGGGCTCTAGGGATTGTACATTTCATAGTATGTTTCTCATCATCTATCTCACTTCACACATTTCACTCAGTGGAGTAGATCTAAAGGTTCTGTTCCACTAACACTGGAGCCTGCCTCTGATGCAAGGAGATCTTTGAGGACGTCATCATTGACATGTGGAATATAAATAAATTCAGTAGCAGCTTAGAGACCAACAAGATTTTGGGGATATAAGATTTCAAGAGTCAAAGATCTCATTGTCAGAGCTTTGACACTCAAAAGCTTATACCTCCAAAATTCTGTTGGTTTCCAAGGTGCTACTAGACTGAAATTATTTATTTATTTATTTAAAGCATTTATCAGCTGTCTTTCTACCTTGCAGGAACTCAAAGCTGCTTAATAATAGAAACAGCAATACAACACAATAAAATATATAAAACCACTAATATAAAATCAATAATTTAAAAGTGCTGGTAGACAGAAGATAGGCTTGTCAGTCCCCAGAATGGGGTTTCCCCCAGTTTTGGGGGCTTCGGCTGCCCCAAAACAACCACATCCCTGTGAGGCTTCCCCAACATGATGACATCATCCATAAGTGATGTCATAATGCTGGGGATGTTGCACGGGGACGCTCTGGTTTGAGGGCAAAACTCTATGGTTTTAAGCTGATTTTACCAAAGAGTTTTGCCCTCAAACCAGAGTGTTCTGCATGATGAGATCACTTCTGGGTGATGTAATCACATTGGGAATGTCCCAGAATGCCCCTCAAGTCCCCCCACCAGAGCAGTGAGTGGACCTGGCAACCCTAACAGAAGAACTGAAATTAAATGAATGCCTTCCTGAATAAAACCATCTTCAGCTGCCTTTAAAAGATTGAGAGTGAGGGGGCCAGGTGCACCTCCCTGGGGAGATTGCTCCGTAATTGTGGGGCTGCCACTGAAAAGGCCCACTCTCATGTACCCACCCAAAAAACTTCCTTAGTCAATGAGACAGACAAGATGGCCTCTCAGTTCAGAGGAAGAAGCAGAGCTCGCCAAGTGGAAAACTTTCAGTAGCAACGAGAACAGCAATCCAGAGGGAGCGCCTCTCCCTGTGATCTTCATTCCCAGGCAAATCTAGCTCTTCTGATGCAGACCCTCTGACCTGAAACTATAAAGAAATATAACTCCTGAAACTATAAATAAATATAACTAAATAAATATAACTAAACATTTCTTTACAACATGAGTATAAAAACAGAATAAACAATGATAGATAATGGTTCTTCACTACTGCATGGATGCAACTGAATTTCTCTAATTTTTCACCTACCAGCTGCTGGGGTAAGAGGATTGTCCTGGTAAAGGATCCTCTGCATTTACCCAGTGAGTGAACCACCCAAAGAAGAGTTGAGTCTTCCAAACTTGTGTACAACAGTATGTTAGAAAGTTGCCAACTGTGACATTTGTGGATGTAGCAGAAAACAGTAAGAGTTCAGTAGCACCTTAAAGACTAACAAAATTTGTGATAGGGTATGAGCTTTCGTGAGTCACTGCTCACTTCTTCAGATACTCCTCGTGGATGAGTATTGATAATCCCAGACCAATTTTGCAAATGTCTGCAGATTCAGAGACACAAAAATGAATGTTAACAGGTACATAAATGGAATTAACACAATATACAGCTGCAGAGGAGAGAGATGGAAATATTTGTTCTAATTCTTGACCTTCGTAATGTTCATCCGGGATTGTCAGTATTCAAAATCTGGATATTGTAAACAAAGCCACAATTCTGGTCCTACTTACACAACTGAATTGCTTACTTAGAGGCATGTCAAGCTGTTTTTTTTGCACAGGGACTATCATTCCCTGCTGGCCAAGAGAGGCAGACTGACTTCACTTATTTCAGAATACACCAAACCAACTCTGTTGCTTCACAGAACCATTTGTATTACATTCTGATCAGTCAAAGGTCAGTGATTATTTAAATTTCTAGCTTGTCTTTCTTCAAAAATGGTGTCCAAATATAACATTGCAACTTGCTACAATGTTTCAAATTGGCTTAGTAATGCCAATCGCGCTTATCCATTAAATGGCTTCCCTAATAACTGAAGGTGAATAGAGAAGAGAAAGCCCTATGACTTCTGAAAGCTGTATTTAAAGAGGAAGAGCAGGCCAGCCAATGGAATACTTCCACCAATAGCTTTCGGAAAAGCAATTTCACACTGCAGCACCTCAGTATTCCCCAAACTGATTTAGATTCTATCATTCTGTTCTCTGGGCCTTCAAATTTGAGCCAAGCCAGCTTTGCCCATTGCGGTCCCCAGTTTGCTTGCTTGACAGGTTTAGTAGCTCATCATAAATCTGAGCCTTGTTACTACAGGTCTGACCTTGTTCTGATCCATGGTTTTACTGCTTTCCTTTTATCCCTTATGTTTTCTTTCCTTCTCAACAGCTCATTTACTCAACTTCTTGGGTCTCCTTTTCAGCTGGATCATGGTCTTGTAGTTGAATATTTTCACAACAATTCAGTGTCAGGAATGTAATCCCCACCACACTGCTAGAGCAAGGTTTGAGCCATACTTTCCTCTCTATAAGGATTGCCAACCTCCAGCTGGGGCCTGGAGAGCTCTTGGAATTACAACTGATCTCCAGAATACAGAAATCAGTTTCCGTAGAGAAAGTGGCTATTTTGGAGGGCGAACTCTGTATAGAATTGCCAGCTCTGGATCAGGATATACCTGGAGATTTTGGGGGTGGAACCTGGGAAGAGTGTGGTTTGGGGAGGGGAGGGACTTCAGCATGGTACAGTTCCGTAGGCAGGGCTATTTTGGGGAAGGAACGAACAGGAACGGAGTTCTGGCTGGCTTCCAAGTTGGCCACGCCCAGCAGGAACTCATTAGCATAATAGGCCACACCCAACAGCAGAAACTCATTCGAATTGGCTACATTAGGGGTGTGTGGCCTAAAATGCAAAGGAGTTCCTGCTACAAAAAAAGGCCCTGGGTTTTGACAACAAACAAGGTAAACACAATAAGAAGCAAAAGGTGGGTGTGGCTGGATGAGCACACTTCTGGTAACATGGGGGTGTGGCCTAATATGCCAATGACCTGTGCTGTCGAGGGTGTGGCCTAATAGGCGAATGGATTTCTGCTGTTGGGTGTGGCCTATTATGCTAATGGGTTCCTGCTGGGCTTTTTCTACAAAAAAAGCCCTGGCCGTAGGGTTTATCCTCCAAAGCTGCGATTTTCTCCAGGGGAACTGATCTCCGTAGTCTGGAGACCAAGTGTAAAAATGGGTGATCTGCAGGCCCTACCCGGAGGTTGGCAGTCCTAACTCTATGGGCTTATACTCTGCTGAGGTCCCTCCCCTTTCCAACCCCCCCTCCTCAAGTTCCAGCCCCAAATCTCCAGGAATTTCCCAACTCTTGGCTGCAAATATGTGTGTGTTAAGTGCCATCAAGGCATCTCCGACTTGTGGAGATCCTATGAATTAATGTCATCCAAAATGTCCTATCATTAACAGCCTTGCTCAGATCTTGCAAACAGAGGGCCATGGCTTCCTTTAGTGAGCCAATTCAGTAAAGGTCACCTCTTCCTCTTTTCCTGCTGCCTTCATCTCCTGTCTTCTCATAATGTGACTAAAGTACAATAACCATGGGTGAGTCATTTTACCTTCTAGAGAAAGGCCAAGCTTGATTTGGCCTAGAACCCATTTAGTTGTTGTTGTTTTTTGGTAGTCCACAGTATCCTTAAAGCTCTCCTTCAACACCACATTTCAAAGGAATCAGCTGTCTTCCTTTCAGCTTTCTTCATTGTCCAACTTTCACACCCATACATAGTAATAGGGAATTCTACAGCATGAATTTACTTGATCTTGGTTGCCAGTGACACATCCTTACACTTAAGAATCTTTCCTAACTCCTTCATGGCTGCCATTCCTGTCTCAATCTCCTTCTGATTTCTTGGTTGCAGTCTCGCTTTGGGTTGATGATGGATCCAACCCAATAGAAAACCTTGAACAATTTCAATTTCTTCATTGTCAATCTTAAAGTTGTGTAATTCTCCAGTAGTCATTGCCTTTTCTTCTTGATGTTCAGGTGTTATCCTGCTTTGAAACTTTCTTCTTTAACCTTCATCAGGAGTCATTTCAGGTCTTCACTAATTTACCAGTAATGTGGTGTCATCTGTGTATTGTTAATGTTTCTTCTACTAGTTTTCACTCCACCTTCATCTAAATCTAATCCATCTTTCCTCATGATCTGCATATAGATTGAAGAGATAAGGAGATAAAATACATCCTTGTCTGACACCTTTGCCAATTGGAAACGATTCTGTTTCTACATATTCTGTCCTAACGATGGCCTCTTCTCCAGAGTACAGGTTACACATCAAAACTAGCAGATTTTGTGGCACCAACCATAGGTTTTCATGATCCACACAAACAAAAACTTTACTGTATTCTATGAAACACAAGTTAATTTTCTTTATGCTCCAGTAAACAACATAATTTTTCAATGTGATCTCTAGTGCCTCCTTTTGTTCTGAATCCACATTGAACATCTGACATTTCTTGTTCCATATGTGGTAACAGTATTTGTTGTAAGATCTTGAGTGTCACTTTACTCGCAAGAGAAATTAATGCAATGATCCAATAGTTGCTGCAGTCTTTAATGTCTCCTTTTTCAGAATTGGAATGTACATTGAACATTTTTAGTCTGTGAGCCATTGTTTTGTTTTCCATATTTGTTGGCACAGTCTTATTAAAATTGTGATGGACTCCATTTCTGTGGCTTGGAATAGTTCTATCGATATCCCATCTAGTACCTGTGATTTTTCTCCCAATTGTTTTCAATGCAGTTTTCACTTCACTTTCTAAGACTGTAGGTTCTTTTTCAATAGATTCTTCTTAGAATGAATCTGTCACCATTTCAACTCTTCTGTATAGTTCTTCAGTGTGATGTCCCCATCTTTATTTGGTCCTGTTCAGTTAATGTTTTTCCATGTTGATCTTTCAGCATGCCTAACTGTGCTTTAAATTTCCCTTTGATGTTTTGGATCGTGTGGAACAGATCTCTTCTTCCTTTTTTGCTGTTCTATTTTCATTACACTGGGTAAAGAATCAGTATCTGTAGGTGAGGCATAAATTTGAGTGATGGTTATATGGATATGCTTTCCATGAAGTCTGATTGATATTATTCAGTCAGACTTTGCATTATAGCCCTTGACTGCCTGTGCTACATCTTGCCTCACTTATTAGAGCAACTCTATTTCTTCTGTGTTTGTAATTCCCTGAGTAAAATACTTCAGAATGTTCTGTCTGAAAATATCCTAGTCCAGTCCAGTTTAGTTCACTCACTCCCAGGATTGAAATTTTTAAATGTTCAATTTCTCATTTTACAATTTTGAGTTTACCTTGATTCATACTTCTCATATTCCATGTTTCTACTATGTGCATCAAACAGCTTTGGACTTTCCTTTTGCTGCAAACATTCTCTCCCATTCTTTCAGATCTTGTGAGACCTTTTAGACATATTTGAATTGTTCCTTCTTTACATCAGGGAGAGCACTGCCCCCTGAGGCACACCACATTCAAGTGGGTGTCTTCAGGACTGCTGCTCCCCTAGCAAGGAGGCCCGACTTGCTGCAACCAGGGCTAGGGCCTACTCAGTGGCAGCTCCTACCTAGTGGAATGAGCTCCCCGAGGAGATCAGGGCTTTGCAGGACCTAGTACAGTTCCGCAGGGCCTGTAAGATGGAGCTCTTCCGCCAGACTTTCAATTAGGAGCCACTACTACCACCATCACCAACGAACCCGGCTGATAACTGGGAACAGAGTGGCCCTAGGACGATCGCATTTCAGTGGCGCGGTGGATCAGTACTGTTGTACGGGGATGGAGGCAACGTCTACTGGACACCATCTTGTCTTAATTTAAGAGCAACAGCATTGAGCACTTTATGTAATTTCGATATTTAATCTGTTTTATCTTGTTTTATTTGGTTTTATGTATTGGCACATGGTGCCCTTGTTTGTTAGCCACCCTGAGCCCATTCGTGGGGAGGGCGGGGTAGAAATTTAAATAAATAAATAAATAGGTGCCGCAATCACCCTCTCATTCTGAGCTGAGGCCATGGGGTAGCTGTTATGGAGGCTAGGCATCAACATGAGCCTAAAGAAGGTGAGATCAATCAACCCCAGGCATCTCCCCCAGCACTTGCTGAACTAACCTTCATTTACCGTGCAAGAAAGCTCATGATTGACAGTTAAATATATTTGGAAAATATATTGGTAAGCTACCTTTGCTGTGCTGCCTGGATTTTTGCGATCATTCAGGTTTAAATGGATTTTGTTCTTACATCCTGAACAAAGATCTGATGAGGGAAACATGCAGCTGCCGAGAAGAACACACCAGAAATACACATTGCTTCATAAATAACGGTGCTGTCTACTGGATTAGATGATGCTATTTCGTTTATCCATTACTGGTGTCCCCAGTGAATTATGTGTTGATTTACTAGTACTACAAAGATGCCTGGATTCATACAACCCTTAAACACTGAAGAATTTTAAACCATGACACCAAAGTTTCTTAATTTTGGGAAAGTTGTTATCAACAATGCAGCTTCTCCCCATGGAAAGTATCTACCTTATAGTGAAAAAAAGAAAAGAAAAAGATCACCTATGTCCATCCTTTAATATGGTAACTGAATATACTGTTCCAAAGTCATGCCCCTTAAGTATGGGATAGACTAGCAGAATCATGCATGTATCACAAGGGAATCTGTGAGCAAGTCCCCTTGACTTATTTTAATGAGATTTCCCCCCATTACCCTTAGCATATAGTGTGCACTGGTAAGTGGAACATAGCATTGTTTTGAGACTACTGCAGAGCTCTCTTTCTACAGGAGTCATAAAAGTCAGTTCACTAGAAAGGAGCCATGTTGACTGTGGACAGTGATAATATGCCAATGAGGGATGGGCATGAACCAGGAAAATGGAGACTTGTCCTGGTTCATAGTTCATGAGGTCCCACGAACCACAAACCAGGATGAACCTCCCCCTTTATGAACTGATTTTTTGGTGAGGTTTGTGGATCTTCCTTCCGTCCTTTCTGCTGGTGGCGGCTCCCCAAGGCCAGCAGAGTGGAAGGAGGGGAAGATCTTGCAAAAGCTATTTAAAGAAGACATTCCCTTTAAATGGTGTTTGCAAGTCTTCTCCAAGCAGTGAGTTCACCACTTCTGGGTGGGGGTGGGGAAATGCAATGGTGGGGTACAAGTATACTACCCTCAACTACTTGGAGGAAGAATGATCTAAAAATGACATTACTTTATTGTGCAAACCATCTGGAATTTTTTTTTTTTGTATAAAGATTTTATTGACTCCCCTAAAAAGGGGAGGAGTTTCGCTTAAAAAGAAAGATAAGGAGGGTATATAGTGGGAGGAAGAGAAAGCTGAGTGATGTATTAACTGTTAGATTAAACTGTTAGTAATGTCCAATCATCAAAGGCTTCTTCTGCGTGTTGTCAAACATCTTTTTTCCATTCCAGTTACTTTCTGTATTAGTATGTTAGTAATGTTCCTTTGAATTTCTGTTAAAAAGTTTCTTCAGGGCACATTCAAAACCGCTTCTTTTACGTGCTGGTTACTTTTCCACTCTCAGTGACGGGAGGGGCTTCCTCTGTTTTTTCTCTCCCTCCGGCTTCTTCCCCTCCTCCTTCGGGTCGCTGTTAACTCTTTCAGTTCCTGTGCTGTAAGCTGTCTTCCTTTCATGCCATGCCCGGAGATCTCCAGCTTTGAGAATGGTATTAATTTCAATTTCGCTTTTATCCGCTCCCAATCTCTTCGCTGGATTCTCCTCTTCAATTGTTGACTTTTATAAGCGCTCATGAGGCACTTTTTCGCTGTCACAATTCAAACTTTTCTTTTCCTTCACAATCCCCGTTGGATTCATAGCTATACACAGTCCAAATATTAAACAGCCGGCACTCACGTTGACACAAACGCCCAGACGGAAGTCCCTCCCTTCTCCGCTTGTCTTTACCCAGCTCCGACATCTTGTTTTTTTATTTTTAGTAAAGTTTTTAAAATGCGCTCCAGAGAAACAAAACCTTTTCTTGCTTATTTTCAAGTACATCAAAGGAAAACATCACTATTCGCTCAGTCCATTCCCCCCCTCTTTTCTTTTTTTTCTTTCTCGCTTATAGAGGATTAATCTCCTCATTTTCCGCTGAAGGGGGGGGGAACGTTCTTAGTTCATTTTCTCTGTATTTTGACAACTCACAGTTATGCCAGTCTTTTCTTTTCCATTTTTTTCGGATATTCGCTTCATCACTCGGTGACGCCCGGTGGTTCCGCTAAACCCCGTAGAACGGGGTCGCTCACGCAGCAAGGTCCAAAGGGGCAGGGCATGGCGAGAGTCTCAATCTCCGATCTTTCGACCGAAAGAGAGACTCCCCCCTGGAACGCCCTAAAGCGCCCCGGATCCGAGCTCCTCTCATCTGAGGGGCTCGTTCGGGTCTCCGCTTGTGCGGATTCCCTCCTCCACCGCGGGCGGGCAAGGCGCCCTCGGGAGCGACCCGAGGATGCGTCTGCCTTTCGCGGGAGCCAGACCGGAAGCCACCATCTGGAAAATTTTTGATGGAAGTGAAATTAGTTATACAATTAACAAAATCTTAAGGAGAAATTTGCATTGAATTTAGGTACTACTGAATTGAACCTTCAGAAAAATTGTGAGGTGATTCTTGCTTGGCCTCATTTTGTTCATGAGAGAATTCAGAAAAAGCTTAGTTTAATTGTCTTGAAGTTTTATTTTAGGGTTAGGGTCAGAATTTTTCAGATGTTTTGCCCATGCAGGAAGTTCCAAATTCACCTTGAATTTACTTTCAATAAAATTCAGTAGCAAATTTGAAAGGTCTCACGTATTTAAGGATCTACTTCCGCCCTTAGTTACCACTTCCATCACTTCAGACAGAGTCATTGCTCCATTTTTCTTTGGTTTACTCATCCATGATCTGCAGAGCAAGATTTTTTTCCATTGTGGACACCAGTATTTTGCTTAAAGAGACATTCATTGCCCTTTACTTTATTAAGCAAAGGCATTTTCCATTTAAGAGGCAGCTTCCTCCTGGCTACTCAGATGCTGTTTTGTTGAGATTCCTACTGAGATTAAGCTTGTGTTTTAATTCTTGCCAGTAAATCATCTCTCCTTATATATAATTCTGTTTTGGTCATGGACTTTCCTGAACATTCCACACACTCCCAAATCAGTTCACTCCCTGATCTGTCACTCAGAAGCTTTCCCTATCCACTGGCTGCATTGCCTGAGTCTCGCCTCCAATATTCTAAACAGTTTGCTGTTCCTCTCCCCCCAATAGCCAGTCAGAACGCGGAAGTAATTTGCATCTTGTTCAGTCGCACAGTCGAGTCCGACTCTTTGCAACCCCATGGACCACATCACACAAGACCCTGCTATCTTCCGTTGTGCTCTGGAGTTTGCTGAATTTCATTCAGCAATTTGTTGCCTCGATAACACTGTCTAACCATCTCATCCTTTACCATCCCCTTCTTCTTTGACCTTCAATCTTTCCCAGCATCGGGGTCTTCTCCAGTGAGTGCTCCCTTCTCATTTGGTAACCAAAGTATTTGAGCTTCAGTTTCAGTATCTGGCCTTCTAGGGAACAGTCAGGGTTAATTTCTTTTAGGATTTACTGATTTGATCTTCTTGCAGTCCAGGGGACTCTCAAGAGTCTTCTCCAGCACCATAGTTCAAAATAATCTATTCTTCGGCACTTGGCCTTCCTTATAGTCCAACTCTCGCAGCCATACAATACTACTGGGAATGCCATTGCTTTGACCATATGGACTTTTGTTGGCAGGATGATGTCTCTACTTTTTATCATGCTTTCAAAGTTTGCCATTGCTTTCCTCCCAAGGAGCTGGTGTCTTTTAATTTAATGGCTGCAATCACCATCTGCAGTGATCTTGGATCCCAGGAATGTGAAGTCTGTCACTGCTTCCATGAATTCTCCTTCTATTTGCCAAGGAGTGATGGGGCCAGATGCCATGATCTTAGTTTTTTTGATGTTGTGCTTCAAGCCAACCTTTGCGCTCTCCTCTTTTACTCTGAGCAAGAGGCTCTTTAGGTCCTCTTCACTTTCTGCCATTAGAGTGGTATCGTCTGCATATCTGAGGATGTTTTTCCCAGCAATCTTAATTCCGGCTTCTGAATCATCTAGGTTGGCATTTTGCATGAGGTACACTGCATATAAATTAAATAAGCAAGAGGACAATATACATCCTTGTCATTCTCCTTTTTCTATTCTAAACCAATCAGTTGTTCCATATCCTGTTCTAACTGTCGCTTCTTGACACTTATACAGGTTTCTCAAGAGACACGTGAGGTGGTCTGGTGCTCCCATCTCTTTAAGGACTTGCCATAGTTTGTTGTGATGCACACAATCAAAGGCTTTAGCGTAGTCAATGAAGCAAAAGTAGATCTTTTTCTGGTACTCTCTTGCTTTCTCCATAATCCAGCGAATGTTGACAATTTGATCTCTAGTTCCTCTACCTCTTTGAAACCCAGCTTCTACTTCTGGCAGTTCTCTATCCATTTACTGCTGAAGCCTAGCTTGTAGGATCTTGAGCATGACCTTGCTAGCGTGTGATATGAGTGCAATTGTGCGATAGTCTGAACATTCCTTGGCATTGCCCTTCTTTGGGACTGGAATATAAACTGACCTTTTCCAATCCTGTGGCCACTGTTGTGTTTTCCAAATTTGCTGTCATTTGCATATGCGGCCTGATTGGCCTTTGCCTCTAACATTCTAAACAGTTTATTGTTGTGAGTCATTGAATGTGTCCTGAGGTAAAATACATATCCCAATTTCCCCTTAAACAGCCACTGGAGTTGCCAAAATACATATCCCAATCTTCCCTTAAACTGTCACTGGAGTTGCCAACCTCCCTGTGGGGCCTGGAGATCTCCTAGAAATCACCGTGTTCCGCAGCCACAGCACATCATTTCCCCTACTGAAAATTTTCCAGCTATTACAATCACTGCTTTGGGCAATCGACTCTATGGAATTGTACCCTGCTGAGGTCCCTCAGCAGGCTCCACCCCTCAGATCTACAGGTCTGGCCCTCCCCTTAGTATTGCCAGCCTCCAGGCAGCACCTGGAGATCTCCAAGATCAGTTCTTCTGGAGATTTCGCATTCATGTGCTTTCGGCAATGGACTCTATGGCATTATACCCTGCTGAAGTCCCTCTGCACCCCAAACCCTGCCCTCCCCAGACTCTACCCCTCAGAACTACAGGTCTGGCCCTTCCCTTAGTATTGCCAGCCTCCAGGCAGCACCTGGAGTCCTCCAAGATCCGTTTTCCTGGAGAAAATGGATCCTTTGGGCAATGGACTGTATGGCATTATACCCTGCTGAGGTCCCTTCGCACCCCAAACCCTGCCCTCCCCAGGCTCTACCCCTCAAATCTTCAGGTATTTCCCAACCCAGAGTTGTCAAACCTGTAACTGGCTATGGAACTGCTTTCCAGACCCTTGGAACCCAGAAGACATGCCATAGGAGGAGGCGCTTTTCTACCTTAGCTGCCACTGCATAACCCCAAATCAACATAAGTCAGGGAACCATACCTGTTACCATGAGGCTGTCCTCCCATACTACCAACTTGGGGCAGCAAAATGACTTGAGACAGCCCTGCCTTATAGCTAAGAAGAAGGAAATAAACATGGCTTGCCTCCCTCTATTTTCCCCTTCCCTCAGCTGCCCCAGCAGCCACAGTCGGAACACTCACCTGGAGCTTCCTTCTAGAGCTCATTGTATTTCTTCCCACAACGGGCCTTACTCCTAGCTGTTAATACATGCATTGTTTCTACTGAACATGATGGGATTTTGCATTCATGTGACTATGGAATCAAATAACTGACCATTGGACTCTAAATTTGTTGTACTGCTTCAGACCAACATGGCTGACCAACTGGAACTGACTAATGTTTGGTTAATGATGACTTTATTGATTATTTGAGGTATGTTGCTGTGAGTGCTATTTTAGCTCTGCAATATATGTTGGTTCTGCTCGCTGTCTCATTGTTGCAATTGCAATTAGGGTTTGTTATATGATCAATCTAAGTTTTGTACCTCTTTGATACATCTCATCCTTGTATTGACACTTTTTAGTTTGTTCTGTTCTTTCCCCTTTTGCATTATTAACATTTTTCATAACTTTGTTTCATTTATTCTCCACAACACTATTGTTCCAATGGTGTGTCTCGGTTTCCAAGGACACGGTTCTAATCATTTTGAGTTGTAACTGCAGCCTTAACGAACCGTGTGCCTCTTTCATATAAATTGCATTTTACTTTGTTTGGCAGTTGGCTAGGCCAAAGGCTTCAAAGCAAGAGTAAAAAAACGCAGGAGTGCTTCGAAAAGGAGATGTATCCTTACAGTCCATTCCAAACATTATTGACTGAGGACCAGGAGTCATTTGGTGGGGGGACGCGGGGGGACGCCATCCCCCCGGGTGAGGTGCGGGAGGGCGGGGCCTGGAGCTCCCTGCTGGTGCCCGCTGGAGGTCGCCGCCGGCTGTGGGGAGGACACACTTCCAGTGATGTCAGGGGGTGTGGCATATGCTAATGAGTTATGCTAATGAGTCCCCCTAGCTCTTTTTCTACGAAATGACCCCTGCTGAGGACTAACCTTGAACCTTGTGATACATCACCAGACGCAAGTTTATTTCTCTCTCTTCTATATCTGTGTTGCTCATGTTTTCTTTCCTCCATTCATTTTTTTCCCTTCTCTCCCGCAGACAGTTTCCTTCTCTTCAACAGACAGTGCAATTCAGGTTAGCTCAGCTCAAGACAGTGGCATTTGACTGACGTGTTCTATCTTCTTTCAGCTGATTTTTTGGTCTGTTTCTAACCTGAAGGCCATTTTCATGGGTTTTTGGTTTTCTTTTCTGCATCTTTGTAGCTCAATAATTTTGATTTTGATTATTTTATTGTATTTTTTTTTACCTTGTGAGCCATCTTGAGCAGCTCTCTAGGGAGATGGCATATAAATTTTCTGAATAAGTTGTGTATCCACACCTAATCAATGACGACTGAGGTTCTAGTACAGTAATGGTCAACACCTTGATTGTAAATGGCTACTCTGTTTTTCAGAGGTTGGTCCAGAGCCAGACATATTTTTTGCTGTGCAAAATTTACTGATATTATAAGGCCAACCCCCGTAATAAAGTTGGTTATGTACTAGTTTTGCACCATGTGGACATAGAATTATAAGTTTGTATGTACCAACTCAAAACATTTATGCTACCTTACCAAACAGTTGGTCCTTATGGTAATTAACAAATAATTGAAACAAGTGGGGGACCCTGAAGGACTTGTAGAGGGCATCTCATTTCCCCTCCCCACTATTCACTCGTTGCTTTCCTAAAAGCTCCCACAGCCTCTCCCCCTTTCTTGCTTCCTTCTGTCCATCTCAACCATTCATTAACCTACCTTTATCTATCCCACCCATCTTCAGCCTTCCCTCCTGCCCTCCCCATGGCAGTTCCTCCCAGGAAAACTCTACCCAAGGCTGTGTGGTGCCAGCCATCAGGCCACATTACACAGTGGGAACTCTGCAACGACTTGAGGGGCCCCCCTCATTTCTCCCTGTATCTGCTTCTCCTCACTATTTCCTCTATCCCTCCTCCTGACAAGACCCATATCCTTACCATTCCCCACTTCCTTCTCTTCTTCCCACACATCAACCAACTTGCCTTTTTATCTGGCCTTCAGCTATGTTTATTATTTATTTACTTCATTTATATCCCACCTTTCTCTACAATGGGACCCAAAACAGTTTATATCATCCTCCTATTCTTCATTTTATCCTCACAACAACCTTGAGAGTTAGGTGAGGCGGAGTGCTTGTGACTGGCCCAAGGTCACCCAGCCAGCTTGCATGGAAGAGCAGAGATTCAAACTCCAAAGCCCTAGTCTTATATACTAATCACTATAGCACACTGGCTTTCATGGTGTGACTGCTGTTGAACAGCAGCAAGCAGCTGGGCCTAGTTGAGTCCTACCTGAAGTCACTCAGCTGAGCCTATGGGAGTGCTGCTCCAGCATCCAATCATCTTTCAGAGGGGGCTGGAATGTTGGAGGGAGGCACAGCAGGATGAGAATGCAAGGATTGTGTGGCTCTGCCTGAGTAAACAAGCAGACAGGTTGGAGGGTAGCTCTGCCTGGTAACGTGGCAGAATGGTTTAACTCTGGGAGAGAATAGAGTTAGGCCGTCTTTGGTACTAATAGGGTTGCCAATCTCCGGGTGGTAGCTGGAAATCTGGGATGGCATCTGATCTCTAGGCAACAGAGATCAGTTCACCTGAAGAAAATCACCACTTTGGAAGGCAGATTCTATGACATGATACCCCACTGAAGTCCCTCCCCTCCCCAAACCCTGTCCTCCTCAAGCTCCACCCCTAAAATCTCCAGATATTTCCCAACCTGGAGCTGGCAATCCTAGGCAATAAGCAGACCTTGTACCATTTAGTCCGACTCTTGAGAAAGGGCAGGCTGGTGTGGGGTGGAATCCTTTGTGTGTGTGAGGATCCAACCTAGTAGTGGCTAATCAGTAAAGGCCAGTTTGTGCCTGAAAGCATTAAAGAAAAATTCAGGCCACACTCTGAAGCCATAATCAGCTTAAACTTGTATGTCTCAGCCAGGTTTCTCCTCTGACTATCTGGACTCCTGTGTTGCTTATCTGTTCTTTCAAACCAATCTGTAAATAAATCAGTTTCCGTGTTCTGCTTCCTCAACACAAAACTTATTTCACAGCAGCAAACTCAAAGGCTTTACACTAGCTACCTTAAGAACATCTAGTAACTGAAGGGAAGGTTTATAGTTTAAAACAAGCTTGCTTCCACCAAAATCATACGAGGCTGTGTGGGTCCTCTCAGTTGGTAGAAAAGGCCTGTAATACCACGGTATCAAATCACGCAGTGGCTGCTGCCAGGCATAGCATGGCCGTAGGGTTTGCCAGGTCCCCCCTAGCCACCAGCAGGGAATGGGGGGGTAGGGTTGCCAGATCCAGGTTGGGAAACTCCTGGAGATTTGGAGATGGAGCCTGGGGAGGACAGGGACTTCAGTGGAGTACAATGCCACCCTCCAAAGCCCTCCATTTCCGCCAGTCTGGATATGAGCTTTACTTCCAGGGGATCCCCAGGTCACACCTGGAGACTGGCATCAATACATGGCTTTGATGTTTCCTCCTTTAAAGGCTCTTAAAGGCTAAATCAGCCCTAGAAAGGCTCTGCCTTTTACTGACAGAAAACACTAAAGGCCAGCAATGGCCACTAAAATATTTTTTTTTCCAAAAGTTATAAGTGCTGCCTCTATTAAGGGAGGTTAACTTCTGAGGTTTTTGTTTGTTTGTTTAAGATTTTTTATTTTGATTGTTTTTCTGCAAAACCTGGGGCATTTATCAGGTTTGTAGAAAGATCTGTTTTGTCTGTGGCCCCAGTTTCTAGATTTAAGTCTCCATTTGTTGATGTTGAGAATTAGATACATATAAGAGCATCGTAAAACCATCGTTCTCAAGAGAACAAATGAGGAGTGTCATCCCTCTTCTTCAATCCTCCATGAAGTTCTTCTGGGGGAAAAAATGAGTCTGGAAGGCCCATGGGGGCAACACTGACCTCACTTCCAGGGTGAGGGAATTACACAGTTTGGGGATGGTGGCTGAACAAAAACAAACAAAAAACCTCCTATAGGTTCTAGCCAACCTAACCTATAGTGAGGCTGATTCCTGCAGGAAAGAATTATACACAGAGTCATGGGCAGATTCTGGTCAAACCCAGCATCTTGAATTGATCCCGGAAACAAAATGAGAGCTCTGAAATAGCTCTGGCTTCATATGAAATCTGTCCATTCTAACCTGCCTTGATTTGCTCTTAACTACAAGAGAAGACTCTTGAGAGTCCCTTGGACTGCAAGATCAAATCAGTCAATCCAACCCTGACTGTTCCCTGGAAGGCCAGATAATGAAACTGAAGCTCAAATACTTTGGCCACCAAATGAGAAGGGAGCACTCACTGGAGAAGACCCTGATGCTGGGAAAGATTGAAGGTCAAAGAAGACGGGGACGGCAAAAGATGAGATGGTTAGACAGTGTCATAGATGCAACAAACATGAAGTTGAGCAAACTTCAGAGGACGGCAGAAGACCGGAAGGCCTGGCGTGATCTGGTCCATGGGGTCGCGAAGAGTCAGACTCGACTGTGTGACTGAACAACAACAACAAACCACTTTTACCGCAATCCACCTCCTTAGTGGTATCAGCTGGAATGCCAGTTTCCTCCTATGACCACCAGTTCAAAATTAGGAAACCTGGGTTTCCAATTGAATGTACACATGTGCGTGTGCACATGCATGCACGCACACACACACACACACACACAATTCCTCTGAAGCCTTGCCTGTAAGATAACATGTGTATAAAACTATGTTTTGTAGATTTTACATTCCAGTTATTTGGAAATGTGCAAAGTTCAAACCAGGGCAGCCTCCCAACCTGGGTGAATATTGCCACTTTCTTATGTCAATTGTATGTGAAAGGTCTCAGGTTTGTACTAGTATGGTTTTTGAAAATTGGACCCTTTCTGATTCAGCTTGTCTCCACAGGGGAATGGGATCAACAGCTAGGAAGAACTGTGCTGTGAATACACAGACAAGACCCTCTCAGCCACTGACAAACAAAAACAGAAACAAACATGCCTGCTTCACCAGATAAGGCTGCCCAGCTGGCTTTATTTATCAGATGGGCAGGCTGCTCTCATGACGGGCTCTGGATCTTACTTAGTATTCGTCTGCTCATCTGTGGGGATGGAGAGGAGACCACTCAAACAAATTATAGCATATTTTACACAGGATGTGCTACATTTCAGATAACAAAGTCATATTTTCTAGGGTGGGGGAATCATATAGATGTGCTGACCAGCTACATTTGTCTAAAATTACAAAATTAGAGTTAGGATATAATGTATACCCTCTTATAACAGAGTAATGGATGATCATAGCAACAATCCCAGTTTTGCCAATGATGGCATATTCAATAGTCTTGTCCCTCTTATGAATACATCTCTATAGTGCATGTGATTTCACATTTTTAGATGTACACATTAAAAAAAATCTTCATGTACCTAACACACAGTCTGTAGTGAACACAGTGTCCTTTCATGGAGAGATCTCCCTAGGGAATTACAAAGTGGTGTAGTGGTTAAGAGCAGCAGACTCTAATCTGGAGAACTGGGTTTGATTCCCCACTCTTCCACGTGAAGCTTGCTGGGTGACCTTGGGCCAGTCACAGTTCTCTCAGAACTCTCTCAGCTCACTTACCTTACAAGGTGCCTGTTGTGTGGAGAGGAAGGCAAGGAAGGTCATTGTAAGCCACTTAGAGACTCCTTACGGTAGAGAAAAGGGGGGGGGTATAAAAATAACTCTTCTTTTTCTGCTTTCTCACATCCCATAGATGCAGAGGACTATAAGTATCGTAACAGGTAATGGGGAAACTTCCCATATACTGTTCTAGTCCTGCCCATTCGACTTGGCCATAAAAGGAGGAAATAGGGCTGTACTGCTTGGTACTATAGGGCTCTCTGCTTGGTACTATACCCATGAAGGGCTAGATCAAGCTTGTAATACATGAAACAGCTTAAGTTCCAAACAAACACAGCCTAAATCTCAGAGTCATAAATCATATAAATATGTTTTAATGTTTTTTATAAACCACTTGCAAACCCACTGACTTCCCATCAACCTTCAGCATCAAATTTGGTCCAAAACATCACCACAATTAACCTGACTATTGGGTTGGATCCATCAGAAAATTTCTGCTAACAGGGCAGTAATTTTCAGTAACTGCTGACACATGCTGTTCTTGGGGGTCCCCTCTCCTGTAGGAACATAATGGGGGGGGGGCATTTGGGGCTGCAGTGGGAGATGGAGATTTCATACTCTGCTGATGAAAACCCCTTCTATCAATGGAGAGTTCACACTGGATCAAGCACATTATTTATAGCTAGCCTTTCTAGGAAACTGAGCTACATTCCTTGGTGTATTAGCTCCCTTTTAAAAAGTCACCATGTTTTGCAAGTCACCCATGAAAAATGGGGAAGAATTACTCTGTACTGCCTGGAATTATGAAATTATGAAGTAACACATTTGTGTTCTTTACAATGACAGTTCAGTGTCTTAACATTGTGGGTAAATGTCACTATTGCAAACGGAAATAAAAGAGTGATCAAAATATTATCTGAAGAATACAACGACTGACTCTTTCAAGGACTCCAGCACAAGTGCACTCAAATGTGAGGAAATTATTCTTTATGTGGTTAGTAATTGTTCATGAAACTTTGTTCCATTACCTTTCCAAAGTGTGACTTTTCTTCATGCATCCTTGCTGCTGCTTATTTGCGTCTATAAATTCTTTAGATATTCTCACATCATTTTGTCAGTCAGCGATCACAAGCCATTGACCACAAGCCGGAAAGGTGAACTTACACAAATGTCGAATTCTGCTCACTTCCCACATTCAAGTTGCCACTAAAAATTTTACCAAAAGTAAAATTAGAAGAGGACAAACAACTGGTGAATCTTGAGGAAAGCCACAAGGAATTGAAAGCAAAAGGATCAGGTTTGGAGTTCAACAAAGGTACTGACGAAGAAGACACCCATGGAAATCTTCTGGGACAAGAGGGTCCAGCATGCGCACTCCTGTGTGAAGTGGGCTGCTGCCAAAAATGAATAATTGTGAAAATCCAGTTTCCTACAATATATTTGTGGTCTTCAATACATATTGATAATCACAGATTAAAGACACACCCTTTCCTGGATGGCTCAGGCAAGCCTGGTCTCACCAGATCTTGAAAGCTAAACAGGCATAGACATGGTTAGTATTTGGATGGGAGACCACCTAGGAAGAGCAGGCTTGGTACGCAGAGGCAGGTAATGGCATACCACCTCTGAATGTCTCTTGCCTTCTGTATAGAAATATTGATTTCTAAAAATCCATGCCTTCTCCTGTGATGTCTCTCTGATAACATGCTGTGTCTTGTTTCCTGTTGAAGCCAAATGGCCTCAATAGCCATGCCATAAACCCACATTCTTTCACACTTCCATGCCAAACGTCAGACCTCATGGCTACACTTTCTGGCCCCACATGCGACAAGTCACATACTGAATGAAGTAGCTAGAAGCTGGGTCACCTGACTGCAGGAGGAGTTTCCAAACTTCTAGCCATTCCTGTGTTGCAGCTATGACAACCAACAATTGGGCACACCCATGCCCACTTGCAATTGGCTAATAGCCACATCTAATTTGTGACTGGAATTGGGCTATAATTGTTCAATCCCAATGAGAGAGAGTCTCTTGCTTCTTGCTCTCTGTTCCGGCTCTCTCTACTTGTTTTATTGCACCTGAAATGCAGCCCTTGAGGGACAAAGGACTGGCTTTGTGAATTGGACCCCATGGTTGAGCAAAGATGGATTTTGCCTTCAAAATCCCTTGGACTGTTTGGATATTCCTCAACTTGGTAAATATGTATCTTTTACTGTGTAGTTAAGGCAAATCACCTTAGGCTTGTTATTTTGGTAAACTCTGGTAGTCTGTGCTAAACTCTCTACTAAATAAAGATTCCTGATTGTTAAAATTGTCTTTGATGTTGTACCTGAGTTCCAAGTCTAAATTCCTGTGCCTAAGCTGACCACAAGCTACCATTAAGCGTAAAGTGTGCAGCTCTGAATAGAGTTGTTAATGTGTTAAGACCTAGATGCGAGCTGAGAGTTTTGAATCTCTGCTCTGAGCTGGAGGGGACTCTAGTTAAAAGAGGTTCTGGTGGTACATTGTTCTAAAATCCAGAGAGGGTATAGCCTACCTCTTGGGTTGTTGTTTAATGTACTGAAAAGTACAGGATTCCCTCCCATTCCTGGACTGGCCTGAGGGGGTAAAACCTGTACACCTTCAAAACCCTATAGAGTTGTGACTTGACAGCACTTTACAAACTACAATTTAATGCACATGTTACAGTTTTTAAAGAATGGATAATAGGCAATTATTTATTTATTTAGAAAATTTATATATGCCACCTCTCTGGAGACCTGCTCAAAGAAGTTTACAGCTAAGATGATAAAATTAAACCATTAAAACACATTCATTAAAAACAAAACCATTAAGGCTATGGAGGCTGACAGGGAAGGGTAAGAGGGGGAGAAGCAGGTCCTCCACAAGTCTTTGTGTGTTCTCTACTTATAAAAGTGCTATTGTTGGGATTACTTCTCCTTAAAACCAGTTATCTCTGCTCAAGCAAAATGCATAATTTTGGATTATCCAAAGGCACCTCTGCAAGTTCAGATATAAGAACTAGGGATGGGCACAAACCGTATTTTGCCAAGAGACCACTGGGAAAGCAAAAACCTGTTCTGTGCCTGGCTGTGCCTGACTGTTTTTGTAACTGCCCCCCTAGCTCTCCTGTCCTGACCTAGCCACAGTGATCTATGCAGTGGTCACCTCTAGGCTGGATTACTGCAACTCACACTACGTGGGGCTATCTTTGAAGCTGACCCAGAAATTACAGCTTGTCCAAAACACAGTGGTGTGGGTACTTATGGGCACCCCAACAACAGCACATATCCAGCCAGTGCTTCGCCAGCTGCATTGGCTCCAAGTTGAGTACCAGATCCACTTCAAGGTTCTGGTTTTGACCTATAAAGCCCTACATGGTCTTGGACCAGCATACCTGTGGGAACATCTCTACTGGCATATCTCCCGGAGAGCCTTGTGCTTGGGAGATCAGAATCTACTGGTGGTCCCTGGCCCAAAAGACATCTGGCTATCCTCAACCAGAGCCAACGCTTTTTTGGCCCTGGCTCCAGCCTGGTGGAACTCTCTACCTGGTGACATTCATGACCTGTGGAATTTAAGGGCTTGTAAAACACTGATGTTCCACCAGGCCTATGATCGAGGATAGCAACAGTTTACCATCATATCTGCCCCCCCATAAGATGAATTAATTCCTTATGCCATCAGAATGTTCTTAAGATTTAATTTAAATGGGATTTAATTTTACAGATGCCTGTGAAATTGTTTTAAACTATGGCTGCGGTCACACGTGCCAGTTGAAGCGGAGGGGAAGCGAGGGTATTCCCGCCAGAGGAATCTGAGTGTGTGTCATTTGCTCATAATGCAAAGTGGGGGGGGGGATGGCACCAAGCTGGGATGGCCTGATCAGACCATTCCAATGGCTTGAGAGCATGTTTGAGTGATCAGACAAGGGAAAGTCCATCCGTGGCCCGTCTGAACCCATTTACTACCGGACTTCCTCTGGTGTCTTTTAACTACACTCCTGTGGCAGAGCAGCACGGGTTGCCAATGACTGCAGGACGCTTCCCAGATATTGCTGTCAGATTGCTCCCTTTAGCTCCATCAGCCAGATGTTGATGTCTGATCACTCCCTTTAGTTCCTAGACAATGTCCACCAAGCTATTCAAAGCTTTGATGTGCATGGTTGTGTGCATCATTGCATGGTTGCATGGTTGCCTTTTCTTCCACTGCTCAACCATAGTTTCCAAGCAGCAGGCTGAGGATGTGCACACAAAAAGTATTTCTAGTACCTAAGAATGTAAGGGGCCTTGCTGGATCGAAACTATGGCCCGTCAAGTCCAGTGGCCAGCCAGTGACCCTGGAGGGCCAACAACAGATCATGCAGAGCCTCCTAGAACAGCCTGAACTAGAACTCTCAGTAAGGAAGCCAGTGTTGTTTTCTTAAACACTTAGGATGCTGCTCACAATTTTGATCAAATCATCATCACTAATCGTAACTGCAACTTCCTCAAGGCCTCTGCTATTTCAATACTGACCAGACCTCCAAAGTTATCCCAAGGACGACTTACATAGAAAAAGAGCACAATTTGGGTTTGGTCTTCCACTCGAGAAACATAATAGTCTCTTGAAGTTTTCCGTTTCATCTTCAGCTAAGCACTATACCAAGTTTTCCATCTTACAAGGGAGGGGAAAACTTCAAATACTGTATATATTGAACCTTTTTGTTATTTCCTAATATGTGCAATGTCCATTATTCCTCAAGAGAGTCTGTGACCTTTTCATTTATTAACTTGAGTCTATGCATTTACTGTATTGCGTTTTCTTACTGAGTTTCTCAGAAAAGCTTTATCAGACATCAAAGACTAGGTAGTGCTGAACAAATCTTATATTCTAGCCAGGCCATAAAAGAGACCCAAGTCTATTGTTATGTTAACTCCTGGGGCTAGCATCAAGGTTCTATTAAATGTTTGTTAAGATAAAGATGTAACACTTCAGAACAGTGGGGGCCTTCTAGAAGCACTTTTCCTTGGCTGGACAGAGCCCTGAAAAAATGATAGTGATGGGCTAATTCTCTCACACATTTGTACTGAAAGTTGGCACTGACCGTTATTAGCCTGAGAGGAGAGTGATGGGGGAAATGTCCCTTATTCCCCAAGAGTTCTGCACTGCATTGTCACTGCTAGCTCCAACATGTGAGCTCGTCCAACCCCTTCCTCTCACGGTTCTTGTGGATTCCTATCCCTTCTCCTCCTCCTCTGTGCGTGGAGTTAGCTCTGGCCCTCTCTGTTCTTCAGCCTCCAGGGCTGAGTAGGGTTGGCAGCCCCCAAGCAAGAACTAGAGTTCTCCTGGAATTACAATTGATCTCCGGGCTACAGAAATCAGTCCCCCTGGAGAAAATGGTGGTTTTGGAGAATGGACTGCATGGCTGAGTTCCCTCCTCAGATTGCATTATCCACAAACTCCACCCTCAAATCTCCAGGAATTTCCCAAACCAGAAATGATGGCAACCCTATATGGAAGGTATATGGCAGGGAGGGAGGGAGAATGATTTCTCTCTTCTCTATCTCTCTGTGCTGGAGAAGCCGCTAAGAACCCTGGGAAAACTACATGTTCTACCAATTAGGAGACCTGCAATTCTAACAGCATTCCAGGCATTGGGGAGGGAAGATGAGAGAGAGAGAGAGAGAGAGAGAGAGGGGGGGGGATAACAGTTCCTTTGCCCTCCTTCACTACTGCCACAGTAATACAGGGGGAGGAGGAACAGGAAGAAGGGGGTATGAGTGGATGGAGTCTGAGTGGATGGAACAATTTCTGTGGTTTGAATTTGAGTCAGATATGGAGTTAAATTTATTGGCCATAACACACACCCTCTTTATGAAGATGAACATGAACCACTATATCTCAAGTCTAGAAGTTACAATTTTTGGTATTATCGCTATGAAAATGCTGGTCCTGCTACCAAGAAACTTCTCCCCAAACTCCAGAGTAGTTCTAAATTTTAGCAATGCAAAACCATTTACACGGGGACAGGAAATTCACCTGGATGGTGAATTATTTCAATAATGCATTTCTCCCAACATGGAGATCCTCTGTTATAATTCCACAGGGAGCTAATGCTGAAACTCCATCAACTAGTCTGCAACCAATGCCCCCAGTGTGGAACTGGCCTGAGTCAATCCAGATGGGTTCCTTGTCAGATTTGTTTGCAATAGTTGGCACAGATTTTTTAAAAAAGGAGACAAAAGCTATGTTTGTCCTATTTTGGCATCCCATCATATTGAAGCTAGCCAGGCATGTTTTGTTCCTTATGCCTTGTTAAAATTAAATGTCAATAAAATATAAATAAGATTTGAAAAACTGAACATTCTCTCTCGGGAAATCATATGAGAAGCATTCTTCTAAAGTGAATTTTAATGGCTAGCTTATTACAACTCTCCCAATCTGTTTATGTGGGGCCTTTTACTATATAGCAAGCGACAAAGGGACGCTGGGACTTTTAAATCAGGCATACAGTGGAGTGAAAGGAAGGAGCTGCAATAAACAAACGGGGAGCTTCAGTAAGTTCATCAGCCTTCAGCTGCATTCTAACTAGAACTAAATTTCAGGAGAGCGGTTTGCCTCGTTTCAAGGAGGTGGGCAGGTGGTTTAATAAAATATTTGTCTCTCAAGTTATGATCATATTTTGAGGAGCTCTCTACCAGAAAACAAATGTTTATTAAAAAGAACACACTCCCCGTTTTTTTTTTAGCTGAATTATGAATAATGGCATAAATCCAAAGAGCTACTTGTGTTCATGCACAGGGATTTTTAAAAAGCTTTTCTTTGGACCATTCCACACATTGCATGAAAACAAATCTGGTTTGCAAATGAATGTACCTAAATGACAAGGAGATACACTGCATCCTGGTTCAGCTGATGTCTCTCCCTCCCCAGAAGAGACCCGTGTTTCTAGCTCTGTGTGTCTCATGCAAATATTGTATTTGGAAGGTTTATTTACATGTGAAAAAAATCTTAGGTATGTGTTTTAAAATGTAATGTGTGAAGCTGCGTGTCAGAAAGCAGGTGCATCTCAGAGATAGAACGACTGCTTTTGTGACGCCCTACAGTTCCGTAGTTCTCTTGGCACCAAGATCTGGGGAAAATAAATGCAATTCAAGAAACAAATCCAAATGATGTTTGGGAGTTGGAATGGCAATTTCAATCTTGGCCATTTTCTGTAGACACACTGAGGCTGAGGACAGACTGGCAGTATGAAGCATGAGGGAGGCGGGGCAAAAAGACCTGGACCAAGTTGTGCCGGGGATTCCTGGTTGCACTGCACCTACTGATGCAGGAGCATACCAGGGAGGAAGCACAAGGGAGCATTCACACTGTTGGCCCACCCCTGGTGGAGGCACAGCTGTAAGCAGCTTTTTTTCACTCTGGTGACATGCACCTATGTGCATAGGCGCAGCACCACAGCAATGCAGCTTGTTTGCAGCTTTTAGCGTCCACACTTCCGGGAAGCGGGATCAACATGCCCTCCAGGGTTTGCTACGGCTTTCACCTGGTACGTTTTTAATGTGGTAGGAAATCATCATAGGA
Organism: Gekko japonicus; assembly: GCF_001447785.1. Taxonomy (NCBI): domain Eukaryota; kingdom Metazoa; phylum Chordata; class Lepidosauria; order Squamata; family Gekkonidae; genus Gekko; species Gekko japonicus. The sequence continues at coordinate 25,446 of NW_015166433.1, read as the reverse complement.
TGGGTTGAGTACAGCTGGGGAACGCCTGACAGCTGTGGCTGTGTGAACTGGCCCCTTTAATCCATTTGTGAAACACCTATATCGGGCCAAACTGCCAGTCTGACCTCAGCCTGAGAGTAGCATTGTTAAGAGAATTAAGAGAATTCTCTTCTCTTAATTCTTCTTTATGCAGTTTCTCCCTGAAATCCAACAATCCATTTTAAAAAAAAGAATTTGGAGTCAGTTTCTACTCAGTTCCTTTTTGCGCAAAGAGAGGAGGGGCAGGAAGGGAACTTCTAAAAATAAATAAATCACAATTTCACCCCACAAATGATCAGAGGCAGTCACTGTCTTTCCAAATCTTCCTGTCTTCCTGCTAGAGCACCACCCTGTGGTGCATAACACAAAAAAACACAGCAAGGACTGAAGTTTTGAAAGTGTGCATTTATTTCCTCCCTACAAAGAGAAATCAAAGAGAACTGAAAGAGAAATCATCCTTTGAAAGAGAAAAAAGGAGAATAACAGGAATCAATGGCTATATCTAAAGAGTGATGGGACTAGAATTTCCATAAAACTAAATTTACAGAATCAGAAAAGAATGCAAACAAACAAACAAAAAATCTAGGGGATTACATACAATAATGCAGAAAGTGGATTGCAATCGTAAATGCATGAAAAAGCAAAGTGATACATTAAACATTACAATAGACTATAATCCTATTCTTTTATAAAAGTGTCCTCCTGAGCTGTCCATTATGGTTCCGTTCTAATCCCTTTATGAAAACACCCTCCTAAACATTTCTATTTTGCACACTCTGCAAAATATAGAAGGGTGGGGGGCCTTCTTTTCAGGCAGACCATTCCACAAGGGGGGAGTTACAGCAGAGAATGCATGTTGTGGATTAACAGGAATTCTACAAGTTTCTACAAGAACTCTTAATTCGTTTCCCCCACACAAACACATATACCACATAATGTTTTTTCTTCTAGATGGGTTTCAAAGTTTACAATAACCTCCAGTTTAGAGTACAGTGCACTTCTGTTTTTGTGCTTTCCCTTTCATGGTATCTACTCCATAACAGAAAATAAACCCAGGTTTTACTTGTCAGAAGCTGATCACTGAAAATCAGAGGTTTTTTACATATTAAGTAAAACAGCCTGCACTTTAGAGACTCTGAAAAGAATTAATAAGGAAAGTGTATTGCCTGCAACACCCTTCACTTAGCTAAACAGGATGGCACAAGTCCCACAGAATCAGAGGCTGTGATTTAAGCAATGGTGTCTAATTTAACTGATTAGGTGAAGCCAAGGACATAAATAAAACCTTGCTCAGTGGATTGAACAACACGGATCAACAGCCCTCGGCCCCTGCGGCCGTTGGGCTGGGGGAATGAATTTGCCGTCCAGAGGCCGGCAGTTGTTCAGGCGCCAACACACCCGTAGGGGCATCTCAGGAAGGAGGGGCCAAAGGATATAAATCTGACCCCCTCCTTTCCTCATTAGCAGTCCCACTTAGTCGTCGGGTGGAGAGGAGCTCCGTCGGTCGGCTTGTTTTCAGGGCCTACCTGCTGGGGGCTGTGCAGCCTGGGGAGCTCCTCTTTGGGCTGGTGCCTGGGCTGCGAGGCTTCGCGGGATGACAGGTGTCCCTTCGTCATGGGGCAGCGTGGCTGGGAGCGAGATGGCGATGGACGTGTCAGCTGAGGCAGTGAGCCTGGCTGCAGCAGCAGCAACGAGCTTCACGGCAGCCGCAGCAGCACGCTGGGCAGCATCGGCACTGCCGTAAAGCTTGGCAGCAGTGGTGCAGTGGCAGCGTTCAGTTGCGGGGGCCTGAGGAGCTTGGCGGCTTGGCAGCGGTGCGGCTTGGCAGCGGTGCCCGTTCTTGCGGGTGGCCCGCCTTGCTGCTTTTGACGGTTTGGGGGTGTGCTTGCGGGACAGCTAGTAGGGAGTAGTGGGCCCATAGTGAAGGCAGTGGGAGGCTTCCTAGTTGGGGGCTGGGCCGCTCATGGCGGGAGTTACAGGTGGCTCAGGGGCTTGGGCCTAACAAGGACTGGCCTCGGCCCTGGATGAGGGGTGTCTGTACGGAGCCGTTATGTTATAGGGCCCCCCGGTGCTCGTGCTGAGAATTTGGATTGCACCTTCAACCATCCTCCCCCTCTCTTTTTCTCTCAGGGGTTTGTTGCTGGGCTACCAGGGTAGCCTGTAGGCTATGCCTGTGGCCTGGGTGCAAACCAGCCACCACTATATGGCCATTTTGGGTGTGGCTAGCAGCCATTTTGTAGTATCCAATAGGGGGCAGCCATTTTGTATTTTGGGCTTGGCGGCCATTTTGTTGGATCTTAGTGGCTTTGTTTCATTTTCTGTTATGGCTCCTAAGAAGGGCTTGGGTCATTCCAAAGGTAAGCAGCCAGCTCCCAAACGACCTAAGCGACCTGCTCCAGCGCTGTCCTCATCGGATGATGAGGATGACAGGGTCCAGCAGGCTATTTTGGACCACCTGTTGGCTGTGGAAGCAGCCATGGGTGTGGCAATTCCTCCTGTGTGGCCGTCTGGAAGGGCACAAGGGCAAAAGGAAACCTGTGCAGCTGCTAACAAATGCTTTCAGGCTGAGGTGTTAACACATTTGTCTCTTGTAGAAGGGGGCACCACCACACCCATGGCTGGTACTGAAAAGGCCTCTGGGAGTCGGGATGATGGTACACCTTTGGCAGTGAAGCCTTCAGAGCAGCAGAACCCTGCGGAGTCCTCAGCTGGCCCTTCCTCGGCTGGGTCTTCCTCGGCAGCTGGTAAGTGCAGCATATGACACACTGGGTGCACTTGGCCTTGGGGCTGCCCGGACTCTGATCCTGCTACCCCAAGCACCCCGGCATGCACCCACTTGTGCGGGTAGGCTGGCTGCAACATTCCATCACCTAATGCTGCTCAGTCTGTCTGTAAGTCATCATAATCACAACAGTGCTACAACTTTAGTACACCGTGGTGGGGAGGGCCCTCGCCTCGTGGCGTGTTTTATGCAGGAGCCCCCACCACTGCCCTCCCCTTTGGGGACCTTGCACTCCCTCTGGGCGATCACCTGCTTCCAGCTACTAGAGATAGGATTTGCAGGGGTGAGTTTCTAGATGTTTTTACGCTCTTGTGCCGTGAATTGGAAAAGGAGAAGGAGGATCTCGAGGAGTGGGATAAAGAGAAGTATAGGGCCAAGATGCCGAACTAAGATCAAGAAGAACAACAGCGCCATCTACAGGGTGCTGGTAGGGCAGTCCCCACCCCAATTCAGATGTGGCCATAGTTAGGGATAACAGAGTAACTGTAAGCCGCTCGGAGACCCCCTAGGGGTTTCGAGCGGGGTAGAAGCCGAAAGTAATAAATAAATAAATAATAAATATAGGAGGATGAAGGTGGATAAAACCTGGGCTAACTGGGTGGCTGGTAATCTGGAACACCCCAAAGAAAACCACCAAGGCAGCGGCATGAAAAAAGGAGGCCTCAAAATCAGAAGAGCACACCTCCACCCAACTAGCCCACAGGCCATGCAAAATCCCACTGGGGAAAGCAATTAATAAATGGAAATTATTATTATTGTTGTTGTTGTTATCATCATCATCATACAGAAGTAGGCTCCTGTCTTTCAAATAAATCCTCTACTCTTCAGAAGAAACTGAACTTGCTGAAGATAAAGAGGCTACTAGTTGGACCGCTCCTTCACTTGACTGTTTTGTCTGCTTTGCTTCCTTCTTCCCTCATGACTGGTGAGACTTTTGATTTATGATTATGAATGACATAGGATTAGCAGCTAGGCTGAGTCCAATTGCATGCTCCAAAAATTTCATTATACTGGAAAAGCTGGTGTATGCTGGAAAATTTCTTGCATAATTAAAGGGAGACAAATTCATGTTAAGTTTATATACCAATAATATTACATGAAACTATATAACCTGGTGTCCAGATACCATTTTCCTGGAAGTGTTATTTCCTACATAGTATTCAAAGATGTCTCTTCCAGTGTAGGTTTAGCCAGGGAATCAAACAGGTTAACTGAGCCATGAATCCAAGGACTACTGCCCATATAAATACTGTTTTATATATTGCATATAGTGAACCTGGGATTAACACCAAGTATATACTTGACTCAACAGCAATCTACAGATAATCCTAGCTCCCTTACTAATATACTCATCCATTCATTGTATCCTGCCCTTTTCTTATCATGAGACATATGGTGACATGTATGAGGTTCCATGAGGTCTCCCATTCAGGCACTACCAATCTGGGCAAGAATGCTTTATCACATAGACTCAGGCCATAATTGAATGATGAGAGCTTTTGTCACATTACCTTTCATGTTTTAGATGTACACTTGACACATTCAGTCACCATATACCTAAAAAAAGATGTGTCAGACTCTCTTAAAATTATCCCAAATATTAGCACATAGGATCAAATGCCAGTATGATACAGGGGTTAAAATGTCAGAATGAGATCTGGGAAACCTGGGTTTCTACCCTCACTATACCATGGAAGATTGCTGGGTGACCTTGGGAGATAGTCACTCTCTCTCTCAGTCTAATCTACCTCACAGGGTTGTTGTGAGGCTAAAACAAAGGAGAGGCAGTGATGTTCTGTATTCTTAGTGCTCAGGGGCAGCAGTGAGAGGGTTTCTGGAATTCTGGTCCCACTGGTAGACCTCCTGATGGCACCTGGGTTTTGGCCACTGTGTGACACTAAGAGTTGGACTGGACGGGCCATTGGCCTGATCCAACATGGCTTCTCTTATGTTCTTAATGTCATAAGCCACTGGGTCCCCACTAAGGGGGAAATATGGGCTATAAACATCTAAATGGAATAAATAAATAGAAGAGATTGAACATTGATGTGGGATACTTGCTGTACAATTCTAAACAGAGTTACACCTTTATATATCCATTGACTTATAAAGAGCTTAGAAGGGTGTCACTCTGCTTAGGCTTGCATTGCTAATGTTTTAATGTTTATTTCCAGCACGCACTACTGCAAGTAGATAACTTACCTGCTGTGAAGAACAGTCAAGTTATTCCTAGAACAAAACTATTGCCTGCAACATAAGTTGCTTCATTGCAATGCTTCACTTTGTAGCTTTTTATCCTTAGCCACCAGAGGGGCTAAGTCTTCTTGCATTATCAATCCTGTCACCAATTTCATTACTTTTTGCTTGCTATGTTTTCTTTCACATTCAACTTCTCGGGGTTCTGACTGAGCAGATGTGGAGTAAGCATTCACAGTGCTCTGACACAAAGTGTCATCCGCAGCAAAGGGAGTCTGGTTCTTGATGAAAGGCTAATAGAACAATACTCCCTTTTTCTCTTTTGCTTTGTACTCATTCCAGTATTCGATGACAATTCCACCCCCCCCTTCACTGAAGACTCTTTTTAACTTTCTATAGGAGACACACAGCCATTAGATGGAAGATAAAGAGCTGCACTCCAAATTCATAACAATGACAGAAAAATGTTGAGAGAATTCAAATTGGCTGTGCTTTTTTTCCCCCTAAAGAGAAGAATCTGCAAGGCAGCCTAAAAGTCCATTGATACAGCAAAGCAACTATCCTTACAAGATAGATAGCAAAGAAAGGGAGCTTACCTTCAGTCACATGAGTGAAGATCCTTAAACCTTGATGGTGGCTGCTGGCAAAAACAATGATTTTAAACATCTGCACAGCCAATCAAATATCCAATAGCTAATCAGAAGCCTTTCTGGGCAAAAAACACACCCCACCATCCTGCCCCATTCACTTTCTAAAATCACCCAGTAGGTGCTAGAAAAGGTATTGGTGGGTACAGGGCTATTTTTGGGCAGGAACACACAGGAATGGAGTTCCGGCTGACTCCCAAGTTGACCACACCCAACAGGAACTTATTAGCATAATAGGCCACACCCAACAGCAGAAACTCATTAGGATTGGCTACATTAGGGGTGTGTGGCCTAACATGCAAAGACGTTCCTGCTACAAAAAAATCTCTGGGTTTTGACAACAAACAAGATAAACAGAATAAGAATCAAAAAGTGGGTGTGGCTGGATGACCACATTTCTGGTAACATGGGGGTGTGGCCTAATATGCTAATGAGCAGTGCTGTCAGGGTGTGGCCTAATATGCTAATGTGTTTCTGCTATTGGGTGTGGCCTAATATGCTAATGAGTTCCTGCTGGGCTTTTTCTACAAAAAATGCCCTGGGTGGGTACCACGGCACCAATGGGCACCATACTGGGGACTCCTGAGCTAAAGTATATCAGGTAGAAGGTACTGGGAAAGGTCTTTCTCTAAGTAAGAATCATGAGAACTGCTAGCAGTTGGGGGACCCAATTATGAGCTAGATGGACCAGTGTTCTAATTCATTATGAAGCTGGTTTGGTGGTGGAAAGTGATAGGCAATTTATGGCAACCCCATAGGATTGTCAAGGGAAGAGATGAATAGAGGTAAAGAAAGGGTCTTAGATCTTTTGGTAGGTGAACCATATTCCTTTGGACAAAAGACACTTCTTCTAGATAGGCCCTGCACTTCTATATGACACCATGTCGTAATGGCTAGAGTAGGTTTTGTTGTGGAATACAGTGTTCCCTCTAAGCTGAGTTAGTGTGAGCTAGCTCACAGTTTGTTAGCCCCCGGCTCACACATTTTTGTCTTCACTCAGGAAGGAGGGCTCCAGAGCAAACTAATTTATGCAGCGGCCAAATCGCTCACTCACAATTTGAATGCCAGTAGCTCACATAGGAGCATTTTTGTTCACAAGACTTCATATCCCATTGGTGGGATGCCAGGATTAAGTCTCCATTCTGCAGTGAAGCTTCCTGGGTGGTGTTTGACAGTGACACTCACCCCAAATGTGCCTTACTTGATTGTCTAGGAGACTGAAATGTTTAGGAGACTAAAATGGTATTCTAAGCTCCTTGTCTGAAGAAGGGGATACAAAGTAATAAATGTATGACTTGGCAGGGGGCGTGGTTCAGTGACAGAGCATCTGCTTGCCATGCAGAAGGTCCCAGGTTAAATCCCTCGCATATCCAGTGAAACAGCTTAGGTGGCAGGTAAGTCTGGGGATCCACTGCCATTTACAGAACAAAATAATGGCCCCGAGAGATGAGAGAAAAATTCTGACTCAGAGATGAATTCTGACTCTGAATAAGGTAGCTTCATGTGCTCATGTCATGTGTATGTGATCTTAGCATGAACTGCATATACACATCCAGAAACTAGTCAAAATCATTTATTTTTTTCATATATTTACTGGTAAAAAGGTAAAGGTAAAGGTTCCCTTGCTCGAAAGCCAGTCAAATTCGACTCTAGGGTTGCGGTGCTCATCTCCGTTTCAAAGCCGAAGAGCCAGCGCTGTCCGAAGACGTTTCCGTGGTCATGTGGCCGGCATGACTAAACACCAAGGTGCACGGAACGCTGTTACCTTCCCACTGAAGTGGTACCTATTTATCTACTTGCAATTTCTTGCTTTCGAACTGCTAGGTTGGCAGGAGCTGGAACTAGAGACGGGAGCTCACTCCATCTTGCGGCACCCGGGTCTGGAACTGCTGAACTACTGACCTTCCACAGCCTGCAGTTCAGCATCTTAACCACTTGAGCCACTGCAGCTCCTATATTTACTGGACCTGGTTGCTAAAATAATAACAAACACAATTCTTCAGAAGTGGCTGTTCTTCTGACACCCAATCTGCTTTTTCGAAGTTTCAGGAGTCAGGGAAATGTGAAGGCCTGTGAGGAGAAAGGAATGACTCTGGAAATAATATAATTGATAGAGGTATCTTCCAACTAGAAAAGTTAGTCTACCTCATCACCTTTCTGCTTTCCTCCCACCATTACATTGTCTCAGTGTGGGTATTTCTTGACTTTACATAGGCAGAAGTAGACTCTGCTTGCTTGCTATCCTATCCTCCACAACGATGCTTTACCTCTTAGGGAGGCCCATTTTGTTTGTACTGTTTGGAAGTCAGGTGTTCTATACTCAGTGGGGACAGAGGCAGAAGAGGCCTGCAGGTGACAGAGTCGAATGTTCTGCTGGTATCCCCTGGAAAATGGACAAGATGTTTAAGATTGTAGAAGGACAGAGGCAAATGCACCCTCCCCATGATAAAAGTAACTGCTGTAAGACAGAAGCACACTGAAGGAGCAATTGGATTGGATGTGATAAGTCCGTATTATGAAGAACTAGTAGCAAAACATGTTGTAAAATCAATACAATGAGCTTTAGCAAGATGTGACGTGTCAGCGCATATCCAGCCCCCACCACCACCACCCCGGCTTCTCCTCCCGGCAGAATCTGTCTTATATATAAAAGCATTTTTGAGTGGCAAAGTTCTATGTGTGCCAAAATCAGTTGGCTGCCTGAACTGCCACTCAGAAGGCGCTGGCTGCATTGGCTGCCTGCGTTGCGGAGTCCCGCCAACAGAAGCCGTGGCCAGCATCTCATGCTCACTCTGCTCAGAGCCGATGGAAGGGATGGGTGGATTAGACACCCACCTCACCCACCACAACCTGAATCAGAAGCATGACCAACTCGACCCCTCTGTGAGGGGGCTGCTCAATGCGCCACCTGCCACTTTCCCCCATTGACCACCACCATCTGCACCACCCCCTCAATGGCTGTCTTGCTGAAGGACCTGCTGTCACTGCCCATCCACCAGCAAGGTGCAGCCCACCATGTCAGTGGATGACAAGAGTGCGCTCTGGAGGTTGTTGGGCACACAGTTCCTTTGGCTGGCTCCCGAGGACCGCCATGGGCCTCCTCAGCCCCCCCCCACCACCCATTGGCCTCTGGTCCTTGGACGGGATGGTCTGTGTGGTGAGCGCAGGGATAGGAATCCCCTCCAGGGCGCTGTGGCTTTTCCCCATGTGCCTTGAACTCCCACCTTGCCCACCCTCCTTCCTCTGACTGGGACGTGGCCTGCTCTGAGAGCCTCGCATGGGCAGCCAGAGGGGCGAGAGCCAAGCCCCGCCCCATGCTCTTGGGAGCCAACTGGCAGGGAGCTCCAGTCCCCTGGTGCCTCTCTCCCACGCATCTGGGAAGGAAGCTGTGACTTTCGAGGGCTCTACAGCATGCCCACATGGTCGCTGGAGGAAAGGGGCTGAGGGAAAAGGGTGGCTTTCTGCTTTGGAACCTCAGCAGCTGCTCTGTGGAGTGACCCACCCGCCCTTTTGGAACAAGGACACAAGGCAGGGGCTGCCAGACCTTCATGGCCACGGCTCAGTGGCAGCCTCCCCACCCCCCAGCCAATATTAAGAAACCTGGGAGGAGAAGCCAAGGATTGTGGTCTGCTGCCAGAGATGTAACTGGAAGCGGAGGGTCTGTGTGTGTTCAAACGCATTAGTCCCAGGGGAGCATCATGTACCTTCAGGTCTCCAGGTTTCTATTTTGTACACAACTGCCCAGCCCTTTCTACAGCTCTATACGCAGCCTGCTGGCATTGCCACTTGGATAAGCTGACAGAGGATTCCTGAGGTGTTGTGACTGCACAGAAGCACACATTCATAATGGGGAGTGGGGGGTATCCTTTTCTCCACCACTACCACTCAAAGTCTTTCTAACTAAAAATCTGATTGGCCCTGACCTGCTCATACCAGTAAGGTAAAACAAGAGAACAAAACCAAGATTTGTGATTTCTCAAGAGTACTCAATATGCCCCATTCCACAACCACAGGATGAATAGGAGACTTGTGGCACCTCCACTGATAACAAAATGTTATTCCAGCATAAATTTCGTGCATGCCAATATTCCACATCTGAGTGCTTTCCCTGTGAGGGGCTGTGTACAGGCGCCTTCACATGTCTGGAAATGCATTAGCCAGAGACAGGCCTGTAACCTATGCCTCACATCTTTCTAGAGCTCGTTGTATTGCTTTTACAATGGGCTTTCCTACTAGTTATATATAAGGAGAGATGGCACAGCAAACCTGATAAGTCTTTAAGTGTCCAGGAGACATTCGGTTTTGTTGAGACCCACACTGATTGAAGTATAACCAACAATGTCTGTTGGGCCATTCTCATGGGCCACTCTCTGTCACAGGAGAAGCCGCTCATCCTTGTCACATACAGTGCCCCCCCACTGCCTCTCATGTGCTTATTTCAACCATCTTCTTAGAAGGAGCTGGTGTGGGGTACTGCTGCTCCCTTCCTTCCTCTTATTTTCATTTGAGGCCAAGCCCTCACACGTACACACACACCGGAAGTCCACAAGCACCCAGAGCAGCGACCGCCAGGCAGGCAGGGCAGCTAGGCAGGCCGGAGCATGAGGGAGGGTGTGAACGTGTGCGGTGCATGAATGATTCATAACTATGCTGATGGGAGGGGAGGGGATTGATGCGGGACAGTTGTGGAGCTTGGCGGCGGAAGGGCGGGTGGCTGGCCAGTGATTGAGGAGCAAGCTCTAGAGTGGACAACCTATGGCAGCACAACATAGTGACAGCGCCTGGCTGCCATTGAGGCAACGGCGGTGCTCTTCCTGTGTTGTATACCAAAAGGCGAGCTGACCCTGATTGGCTGAGGCATGGGGTTGAGAAAGATAACAGCAAAGAAGCTGGCTTAAGGGCAACAGCGGCACCTTCCTCCTTCTTTGGAGGGAGCTGCTTCATGTGCCAGCTTCCAGCCAGCTTCCCAGACTCCCATCCTGCTGCAGGCTGACGCCCTGCTCCCCTGAACTGCCAGTGGTAGTGACTGCCACTGCCTGTGTAGGAAGAGCCATTTGGACCAACAGTGGCACAAGCCTCAGCCTTCTCAGCCTTCGGGCCACCCGAGCACCTGTCCTGCCCATCGCCTGGGATGACACTGAGGCTGAGACGCTGGCCGCCCCTTCTGTGGACAGGGCTCCAGCAACGCAGCCATTGGATTGGCACACTGTTGGAGTGACAGATCAGGGAGCCAAATGCTGTGGGAGCGTGTGGAACGTTCACCCCAAAACAGAATTATATATAAGGAGAGATTAGATCTCCCTGTGTGATATGTGAGAGGTCAGTAATGAGGATCAATGTTCTTAGAAATTTCAACAGCTTTAAGTATATGTAAACAGTCAGCATGTGAACAAACACTGAAGCCTTTGCAGGGATAAAGGCAGTGAACCTCATGAATTATGGTGTGCAGCTCTAGGGACAAACATATTGCTTGTATACTTTAGAATAGACACACTTCAAGTGATTTGGACTGCAGATGCTGTACTCAGGCCCCGGTCACATGGTAGGTTTTGGCCCAGAAGAGGGATGGATCTGGGGCGCAGCAAACAGGCGTGAGCACACCGCAACATCTGGGAATCGGTGTGCACCCGTTCCCGATCCGTCCCTTCAGGCCGGTAATGCGGATGAAAAAAGAACCTGCTAAAGAGCAGGACTTACCTGCAACGCCGCAGCAAACGCGGCTGTCGGAGCGCTGGAGCCCCCGTCTTCAGGAGCAATCCAGGCTCCCAACCAAACTGCGCATGCGCACACATGCGCAGTTTGGCTGCCTCCCTCTCCCTTCAGTGGCTCCCCCCCGGCATCTGATCGTGATGGGGAGCAACTGTGTGGCGGCTCAGGGGATCTATGTGATCCCGCCGCCGCACGTCTCTTTTGGTGCGGCTCTAAAAAGCGACACTTTGGCCGTGTTTTCTCCCCCCCCCCCCTGTGTGGCAGGGGCCTCAGATAGAGAACTGGCAGCCTTTAAAGTTCAGGGTCAAATGGCATGATCCCTCTGTATTTATATCCAAGTGAACTTATTCATTTGTAAAGACAGTAGGTGGTGGAAAGTTCTATTTTTTAAAAAAAATTAAAATTAAAATTTGCTGAGGCAGCTGATTGATTTCAGGATTTTTGGCCCAGGCTCACTCCAATATTAAAAGTCAGCCAGATGGGAGGAAATCATTGGGATAAACCAAGCATAGCAAGATAATGCCAGGAGTGTTGTACTCATCCCTAGCATGAAATTCAAGTTCTTTCTGATTTTTACAGTTAAAAGTTGTACAAGTTAGAAGTTGAAGAAGTGTCTGCAAAGAAGTGCCTGAGCTTTCCATTTCCATTCCATTCTAGAGGGCAAGAGACAGTGAATAAGTTCACAGAGACTGTTGTCAAGATAGCATTACATTAATTTGATTTCCCTTGCAAACTGATTTATGAAATACAAACCACACAGAAAAGGGAAATCTATTTAATGTACTCTGTCACAGATGTCCTGGCACTGGCATTTACACAGAATTGCAAAAAACTGCTGAGATCAAAGGAATTTTGCTGTAAAAACTGAGTCTCAATCTTATAAAAACCCACCATAGCACTGAATCATCTTCCAAACAAGCAAACAAATAGAGAATAGCTTGGGGTTGCTATTCAAAATGCTCACCCAGCTCTCTTACTGGACAATCCCACTGAATTTTCCCCATCTCATTAAAATACCTACAGTTAACAGGACCGTTAGGAGGGGATGCTATCTCCACTACCAGTGCACATTGTACTAAATGAATATGCAGATGACTTACATTGCATATAATTTTTTTTATGCTGGAAGAAATTCAATTGAATTTTCCCATGAGAGGTTTCCAACAGTTAGCGAAAGTTGGGTGAATATTTTCAATTGCAATCTCCAACTATCCTGTTTCTTTTTTTCAAATGTGGACGGTTATTCATAGTTTCTTTGCACTTTTATAGCATTCAAAATCCGTTCGAACAGCAAAATTCTTCTATTGCAGTTTTTTGTTTGTTTGTTTTGCAATTTTATGTAAATTCTTTCCACAGCAATTTATCCCCTCTGAGCAAGACTACCCATGGCTATGATCTGCCATAATTTATCTCCATCCTAAGGATATGGTAGCGCTTGTGGCAACCAAGGGATCATTTGGACTGCAGCAGAGATAGCATAGAGCCATGCAGCTTCTTTCTGCCTCATCTCAGAAGTTAGCTCTTTATGAATCCAATTATCTGTACAATACTATGAACAGATCAGGCTTATTGACAGTTTTACAACATAAGCCTCCTTGGGATGGAAACACTGGGGATGAAAATCACTCCAAATGTATGCCTTTAATGTCTTGAAGTTGCATATAATTGCCTTATTTCATGGGATAAATGTGAAATGTGAATAGAATTAGAATGTTATCAAAAGGATTACAATAACCCATCAGAAGACTCAATGGATGTTCGCCATACGTCCTTTCACTACCATTTCATTCATATCCTATATACACTATCTTCTGCTACCACATTACTTCATTCATATCCTATACAGAAAGTTTATTTAATACTTCTCACAGTTGAATATAATGCCCATACTTTAACAGTTATCACTCTGTTCAGACCAACTCCTGAAGATGATTCTAAGAATACTCTGAGTTAATCTTGCCAGGTGTATCACATGCATATTCCAGAGAGCTCCAAACTCCCTGTTCCCAAAGAATCCTTTCCACTTAGATATGGAGGCTGAAGAACCCCTATGTCTCAGTCATAGAACCTGTGTATTTCTCTGTTTAGAAAATAAGCATTGTAGAAGGTTCCAGAGAGTGGCCAATGGTGCACTTTTACTTCACACGTTATATGGAGGGTATGTTGGCAATTGGGTGGATTGTGCCATTAAAATAGTCTGGGACCAAACCAAGCTAGGTAACTCCCAGAAGGGCTACTAAACCTGCTAGTCGTACTGTCAATAATGTTAACATCAATTCATACCACTTTGCTGCTAGTTCAGTGTAAGTCAAGCAATCCCTTCAGCAGAGATGATAGAAGTCTTATTGCCTCTGCCACAAAGAAGTGCTGTTCAGTGCCTCAAGAAGAAGAAGAGGCATTTGATGCCTCCTTCTGCAGGACTGCCAGCCAGGACAAAGCTACGAGACTGCTAGCAGCTGACCAGGACTGCATATTTCCAGGATGGCAGCTCACTGGGAACTTTCCCAATGATTTAAATGACCAGTTTGTCCCAGCTGATGATGGTATAATCTTCACTAAAACTTCTGTAGATGGAAGCCAAACAACTAGCAAGAGAGGTGGCAATAGATGAGCCAATCCAACAGGAACTGGATTGGCAAAAATTGGAAGAGACATTATTAGGTGGTCTGTGTGATAATGCCACCATGCCCTGCCCAAAAAGTAAGCTCCATAAATGCAGACAAGCTAACCATTCATTTCTTGGAAAAAGGTACAATGATGAGCAATAGACTAAGACTATATGAAATAGTTCCATCTTTCCCACCTTGTCTACTTCTAGTGAGAACTATTTTATGAATATAATTTAAGGCTATATAAAGTGCTGTTTTGTGGCTTGTATTAATACTGATAATATTATTATTTTTTATTGTACTTTGTGAGCCACCTTGAGCAGGTCTTTGGAGAGGCATTGTATGGATTTTCTGAATAAATAAATTAAATTAAATAGCAAGCCGGCACAATTTTTTTTAAAAAAAACAAGAAGTATGTGTTGATACAGACATATAAAATTTATTTTAAATGTACGATTAAGTCAGGTTCCATTCCTTAATTAAGGTGAATTTGCAGATTGTGAGCTATCATGTGAAATAATTTGAAACTCCTACTGTTAGGAAAATTAACAGGTTTATGAAAATTGCACATCCACCTCTGCTGAAAAGTGCCTTGAACATGCAATGTCACTTTTGATTAGGCAGAAATAATCACAGACCTAATAGGGGGCAGAAAAATAAGTAGTTTGGGAAACCTGAAGATCCACATTTAGAAGAGCTTACCAAAATGATAACATCCCCTAGGAACTGCATAAATCCAGTGAATAGGTAGAAATCAAGGGCATCTCTACTCACCAACCCATAGACAGTAAGAAACAGGCCCATTCAGAGTTTGAACTGATTCTTAGTGGATAAATTTTGACCAGCTCCCTCTCCCCCCTTTCTGGAACCCCTCTGACAGCATCTACCACACAGTATGGGAAGTGTATTTCCCATAGTTCCTGGTGACTCTGGGCACTGTTCAACATACCAGATGCCTGGAACTCTTCCTGTCACCATCCCCCATCTTGGTAAGTTTGGAATAGGAAAGGCCTTTGCACCTTAGCATGTCCCCAGTTACCTCAATGTGAGTGTGAGAGGACTGATTTGAAAAGGGCCTAATTACATTTCATTTTTACTATCCAGTGGATTAATTTAATTTAAATGGCCCAACTCCAAATTAGGGGGAGGTGTTCAATCACATAGTAGCTGCCCTTCTCAGAGCTTGCTGGGATGCTACCTCACAGTACAGCTGAAAGGAACTTTCAGGGTAGAGTGAGGTATGGGTGTAGATAAAGAGGATGACATAGAAAAGGGTCCCAAGAGGTTGTGTCTCAGTGGCAGAGCATCTGTTTTGCATGCAGAAGGTTCCCGTTCCTGACACCTTTAGTTAAAACAAATTAAGTGATGTGAAAGCATCCTACCTGAAACCACAGAGAACCACTGCAAGTCAAAATAGATAACACCGGCTTTGACAGATCATTGGTCTGACGGACTATAAGGCAGCTTCATATGTTCAAGGAAAAGAAGGTGGGAAAGCCTGTTCAGAAATAAAGTAAGACATTGATTAATTTAATTTAAATGGCCCCACTCCAAATTGGGGGGAGGTGTTCAACCAAAGACCCACTTTCTTGGCTACAGCCTATATTCATTGCTGAATTTTCATACACATAATCCCATCGCTTTGTTGTAGAATGTAAGCTCATGGGGCAGAGCTCTCTCATTCATAAACTGCCACATATGATGATGGTGCTGCTGTCTTGCTCACTAACTTAGAAAATAAGCATGTTATTCTTTAGCATGTGGAAGCAAGCAACTTGCCTGTGACACTCTTACCAGTCATTTGTTACAGCATATTATAAACCTGCAGGCATTCTTGTTTTTCTATATCATATTAAATATTCTGGAAGTGCTTTTGCATACAACCTACCATCTCATTCCACTTTAAAAAATGTTCTGCCTTTTTAGGTCTTGCCATATAGTTCCATAGATATGCCAGTTATTTCTTAATTGCTTATTACAAACCAAATGAAGTATGATCATCATTTTTACTGGTCTAAAATCTACCATTAAACTAAGAATAAAGACCAATTTTCCATCTGAGCTGACCATTAATTAAATCTTGGCAAGAATGAAATCACGAATCCCTTGGATTTATTAACAAATTGAAATGGAAAAAAGAGCACTGTGGCTTTAACAACAACCATATTAAAGAAGTTCTCTCACATTCATTATGTCCTTGAAACTTGTCCTTGTAACTGAAAAGTGAAAGACAAGTTAGAATTTTTAAAAATCCCCCCACAGTTAGGGAAGGTGGTATGGTATAGCCCATTCTCATCAGATCTCAGAAGCAGACTCTGCAGAGGAAGAAGAAGAAGAGAAGAGATTGGATTTATACCCCACCCTTCACTTGGAGTCTCAGAGTGGCTAACAAATGCCTTCCCCCTCCCCTCTCCACAACGGTCACCCTGTGAGGTAGGAAGGGTTGAGAAAGTTCTTTCCGGAACTGTCCTTGAGAGAACAGCTCTGACAGAACTATGGTTTGCCAAAGGTCATCCAGCAGCTGCAAGTGGAGGAGTGGGGATCAAATTAGAGATTAGAGTATGCACACTTAACCACTACACCAAACTGGCTCTGCTTCTCACTTGCCTTGAGAACCCTTTACTACTTGATGGCACTTACATACATATATGTGTGGATGCATGTGTACTTGTTTAGAAGTACAGTTGCTCCCTCTGGAGTCCAATGTGACTGCTGAAAGTCTTCATGGCCCCTCAGACAAAGGTTTACTTTGCCCTGCCCACCAGCTACATCTGATATGGATCCAGGGGTTACTAGGTTCCCTAGAATGCTGTCCTCCTACAGGGGTCCCCCAGCAGCCGTGCAGTCAACTAAAAACTGCCTTACACGTGGTCTTCTTTTTTGTCTGAAGATATCTAATACTTGCAGTCTGGTGAAGGAGAGGGCAGTGGGGACTGTATACAGTGCTTCCCCCATGCTCATCCCTGGATTATACTCCCTTTGTACCTTTATCTGGGCCTCGGGTTCAGAGGGAAAATTTACTAACTTTTATCAGCCCCTTCCTCCTTTAGACTACTTAATTACCTGGCTGGAGACAGTAGCAGGGATGGAGTCCTCATTAGGATTTTTTTTTTAAACTGCATACATGTACTACTCCCATGCATAAGGTGTTTACTGCAGAAAACAATGGCATAGCGTACCAATGCTTTACACAACAATCCTAGTTACTGCTTGGCTGAAACAGGGAGTTGAGTACCCTAAATATTGCTGGGCCTCTGAAATTGTGCATCTGTTAGCATTTTTGAAGTGAGGTGTTTAACAGGTATGAAAATATTAATAGGAGATTCTGGACTTTATGTTTATGTATATCAGTGCACAGTAATGGGGCTGTACTAGGAAAACAGCATATAATGCAGATTTCAGCTCATATATGTCATTACAGAACCAAATCTTATTGATTCTATACATCCACTATGTGATCTCCGGCTGGTGTGACCATGTCATGAACCCCCCCTTTCAAATAGAAAAAGATCAGGCAAAACATCAGTATATTGGTTAAAAAATACCACAAACAGGCACAAAAATATATAAAACAGTGAAAAACAGGGAGTAATACTTTCTTGTACCATTTGCATCAAAACCCATGGAACGTTGTTGTGGAATTCAGGATAATAAAAAGCTATCTCTAAGAAAGATAATTGTTTTCAAGAATGTACAATCTGCAAAAGTCTGCCAATCCTGTTCCCCGACAGAGAATTGTACTTCAGTTTGTTTGTTTAGATTTCTAGCCTGCCCTCCCCTGCGCAACAGGACTCAGGGCAGGTAACAACAATGGTTAAAGCAATAAATACAATATCAATTAAAATCCATTCCAGTACAGTTAATAATCAGACAGATGGCTCAGTTTCCAAGCTCTCAAGGGAAGGATTGTGCATCATGTGTGTTGGTAGATATTACACTGATATTAAGACAGACTCGGTGGCCAGATAGAATGAAGAGGGCCAATCTAGAAGCTATCGTTGCTTCAGCCACATGCCTGGTGGAACATTTTGGTTTTACAGGCCCTGCAGAACTTTATTAGTTCTTAAAGAAATACTTTTACCAAGGTTTCATCTCTAAGGATATTTTGTGTGTGAGCAAATTTTGAAGAACCAAACTAGTTACCAGAATGGAAAGTTCAGAATCTATTGTAATGACAGAGCAGAGTATCATGGGGAGGGTCCTTGTCTCAGTGGTAAAGCGTCTGTTTGCAGAAGGTTCCAGGGTCAATCCCTGCCATCTTGAGTAAAAAGGACTAGGCATTAAGTGATGTGAAAGACCTCTGCTTGAGACCCTGGGCACCCGCTACTAGTCTGAGTAGACAATACCAACTTTGATGGACCAATGGTCTGATTCAGTATAAGGCAAATGCATGTGTGTTCATGCAGTACATCTTTGCTGGGGCTTGGACTGTTAATGGAACATGGGTCACCCATCCACTATGGTGGAAGTCAAGTTTATCCTACCTGGATGCAGTGTTTATATTTCCCCATAGGTGTGAAGGGCAGTCATTCATGTGTACAAGAGAAAATAAAGATGAAATGATGGAATAGGGCGAAACTTTTTCCTTGTTTTCATTGACCTCAATATCAGTGACAGGAGACATGTTCCCCTCAATTAACTGTGTCTCTGACTGCAGACCATTCATTATGTCACACAGAATTCAGTGGAAGTAAATTAGAACTGGCTCTGACTCTATCAACATACCCCTGTTTTGGGTTTGGTTCCTTGATGACACTGGAGAGCAATGGAATGTGAATAGCTGGTTTTATATGTATAAGAAAATGGGAGAAGATCAATCCATAAAGCTTCTTTGAGCTAGACTTGAGAGCAAAATGTGAATTTCAGAGGAGAAATGTTACAAATTTGTGGCAGTTTCATTAGTTTCCCAAATACACAATCCAATGATAGCAAGCTTCAAAAGGAGAGCTCAGTCATACAATACATAAAATAAAATATTAGATATGGCAGAAATAAATAGAAAAATGATACGCTTTTCAGCTCTATTTCTGAAGCAACCTCTCATGGTTCGTAGTGAATTATACTCTAATTTAAGTGAGATGTTAGGGTTTGGGGTTTTTATTTTTTTGCAAAGGTTGTAGAACTACGCTCGTTCTATAAAAAGAGAGAAACATCTAACTTCCTCCCCCTTTCTTTCCCGCAGGAAACACCATTTTGCAGTTTGTTTCTGAAAGAACTACGGTAATGATTGTGAGTGATAATGTCAGAATGCAGAATAAAATGACTTGTTCTTCCATCAGTTATGATAAATGCTTATATTAGCACAATGGCTTTCTTTCCCCCTTTGTGACTGGATAAATACTAATAACTTTGCCGAATGGCCCATTTCGTCCTTGGGCCTCAGTGCTATCCAGAGCTTTGGAAATGATTGCATTAATTTTCCCAACAATGAAACACATATGATGAGAGACTGAGAGGCTGATATTCAGAAGAACAGGCCTCCGGATAGACTCAATGGGAAGAGCAGAGGGGTCAGGGCTTTTGAAAAACTGGCCTTGAATCATTTTTTTGCTGAAAGTCAGATGCTCAGTACCAGATCTGAAGATATTAAATGAGATTATAAGTATATCTACTTATTCTGTCAGCATAATAGGGCAATTTCCCCAAATGTACATTGACTCTTAAACTCTGATCCCCACATTCTGCACTGGGAACTAGTAGTGAATGTGAATACAAGTGACAGTTTACTAAATGGTAACTTACGAGCGTACATATAGTGGGTAGGTAGTCTGTCTTGATGGATACAACTGTTTTATTATATGTCTGCACTGGATGTGTGGTAACATGAGAAAGGAATGGTAACGGATCTTGATTATTAGAAGTATATCTTTAATGAGCAAGTATTAGGAAATGGTTCTGTCCAAGTACCCACTAGTGTTTGGAGCAGGTGACTCCCTACCCAGTAGAAGGGAAGGAAAATACGTGCCTCTGTGTGCTGAAACCATAGTTTCGATTCTGCCACAGAAAGTGAGAAAAGCAGATATGTAAAGCTATGAGTCGGTTGAAACACCTGGGAAGCAAGACCCCCCCCTCTCTCTCCCTCCCTCCCTCCCTCCCTCCCTCCCTCCCTCCCTCTCTCTCTGAGATCTGGGGTAGCATATCTACTGCCCCATAGGAGTGCCTTTACCTCTGCTATGTCCATACATTTGTAAATAAAGCTAATTCTACAAAAAAACACAAAACACCCTAATCCTCCAGTGCTCTCTCATCCAAAGGCAACTAGCTTAGCCACCCCTGGAACTTCTCACCATTTGGAGAAGCAGCAGCACATAACAGGATATTGACTTCAATCCAGTGCTTGTTACCAGTTGTCAGAAGGATATTTCTGACTGTGCCCTCCCCTTTCCACTGCAGACCCGGGCACTGTGCCCTCTGCTCCTCCTGAGGATCCCCTCAAGTGGCATATTTTGGAAAAGCCAGAGCCAATGACAGAAGAATACTAACGTGTCTTAACAATTGCATATGTTTCCTCAGTAGGCCTTAAGTGTTAGCATTTTGGAAGGAGACCATGGGATACAGCTACAGAAGAGAGGCTGGAATTTCTGTCCCACAAGCTTTAAAGCTACTGAATCCTTGCACTGGTTTATGTATCATTGTCAATTTATGTGTGTAACATACATCTTGTTTGATTTGTTAGCCATGGGCTACATTTGGCGTTCTGTTTGACTACACTCAAAACCGTCCTTCGCTATATCTTGCTGTGAACTGTATATATGGATGGTAAGTACACAAATGGAACATTACCTGTTACCATAGCCTGCTGTGCTATTGTTATTTCCCATTGTCCCCTCTCACTGTATTAAAATGTGTCAACTCTGTAGGATCAGCCTATATGGATAAAGTGGTGGCGGATGCATTTCACTATATGTTTGATTGTTTAAGATGCAGGACCTGAGCAGTAAGCACTTACAGGGCTTACATTTCACACATTTAAGAGAAAGCAGTACAGGCACTAAGCAGACACAACCAGAGGTCATTTCGGGGGGGAACGCGGGGGAACGCAGTTCCCCCGGGTGAGGTGCAGGGGGGCGGGGCACATGACAAAGCCCCGCCCCCTGCTTCCAGCCGCCCCACTTCCAGCCCTCATTCAGCCAGGAGGAGGCAGGAGAAGGGGGAGGGTAATTTGCTTCCCCCCCGCCTCTCCCCACCCCTGCCTGCCTGGGGCCAGGGAGGGCCTTGGCGGGGCTTCCTCGCACTCCCGCTGGCCTTGCAGGTCCACCGCTGGGCCCCTGATGTCAGGGGGTGTGGCATATGCTAATGAGTTATGCTAATGAGTTCCCCTAGCTCTTTTTCTACGAAATGACCCCTGGACACAACCACTAAGTTTGCCATACCTATACTGTACTTCATGAAAGCTGAATCAGCTGAGGATTCTGTTTGTTTAAAATTTCATGGCATTTGTTGGAATTGTGTCAGTGCAAAATGCTGTCTTGATTATTGGTTATGACAAATTCAACTGGATGACAGCTTTTGCTTGCAAATTGGGCCACTGTTAAAGATGACTTCATCTTCTTTGCCACATCCACACTGCCGGAGTAGCATGTGTACTAATCAGTGTACAGGCATTTGGGAGGGGCAAGTTCTTCCCCCAATATGAGAGGTAGTTGAAAATGCTATAGTTAAAGCTCCCCAAGAGATTCAAATAGAAGACACTGAACTAAACCCAGAGTTCTGAAGTCAGTAAATGAATGCCAGAGGATGAAAGATGAACAGAAGGAACAGACAATGCAAAGGGAAGGCAGATTCTTATTACAAACTATCCTTTGAACTTGACTCCTGACTGTCATATTGAAAGAGAAGTGAGTGACTAACAGGATTGCACTCTCCAGTGTAATCTCCACATGCAAGACTGCTATTCATGAAAACTAAAATACCCAAGGCTACAAAGGCCTTGGTGACAGAAAGACAGGAGGAGAAGGACATACAAAGAAACAGTCAGCTGAGTTACTAGGCAGTGGCTGATTCACATACCCATGTACCTCACCCAGGAATTATCACTTAGTGTAGTCATCTCATTGCCTGCATCAGTATCACCTGTATCATCTATAATGCTCATATCAGTACACAAGGGTTATTTTATGCTGCTTTTAAAGGCTCCTGGATTGATTTTAATGGCTTGTGTTGTTTTCCTATTGATAATTTATGTTTATGATTTAATGGTCTATGGAGAGGGTTTCAGTTGCCTTGAGCAGGACTCCAGAGAGATGGCATATAGAAGAAGAGAAGAGAAGCAGAGAAGATATTGGATTTATACCCCACCCTTCACTACCCAAAGGTGTCTCAGAGCATCTTACAAACTCCTTTCCCTTCCCCTCCCACAACAGACACCCTGTGAGGTAGGTGGGGCTGAGAGAGCTCTTGACAGAAACTGTTCTTTTTCAAGAACAGCTCTTATCAGAACTATGGCTTGCCCAAGGTCATCCAGCCAGGTGCAAGTGGAGGAGTGGGGAATCAAACCCGGTTCTCCCAGATTAGAGTCCATGCAGTTAACTACTACAAAAACCCAACATAACTGACTAGCAGGAGTTCTCCTGTGTCACTGGCAGAGAAATGTCCTTCCCAATCCCTTCTCCCCAAGAACCTTTAACTGGAGATATGAAGGGCTGAACATGGGACTTTTTTCATACAAAACGTGCACCCAATGAATAAGCCCTATC